>NC_092715.1:229486618-229629101 GCF_047496885.1 Scyliorhinus torazame
TGACCGCCAGCCTTCTCCCGAACTGCAAGAAATACACTCGATTTAAGCTTCAGCATTTAGAGTGTGAGCAATGTAATTATTTTGAACTTGCGGTAACCAGAAGACGTAACAGTATCAGTCCCCGACTAAGAACAGCACTGTGGGTGTACCTACACCACATGGACTGCAGTGGTTCATAAGCCGTCTCACAATCACCTTCTCAAGAGCAAAGGGGGATGGGCAACAAATGCTCGCCTTATCAAAGATGTTCACATCCCAAGAATGAACAAAAATAAACCTCTCCCATGATTCATTTCCACCACCACCACTAAACAGACCTGATCCTTGAATGAATAAATAAAAATATGTAGGAAGATGGTGGGAGTGGGTATTTTATGGTGGAAAGGTAAGCTTGCTCTCTCTTCTGATTTTTAATCGAATCACAAATGAATATTTGTACTGATTACCCTTGGTATCACAGGCACAATACGTGTCACTGAATTAACCATTATGCAGGACAATAGTACCAATGAAATCCAACTTGTAAGTGGATATGTTTCGATTGCAGCATTTGGAGTTGGCTGCCATGACAATGAAATAACTAATTTCCCTGCCAACTTCTTCCTTTCTGAATCCTCCTGAAAGAAGACACGATTCCCCAGGCACTAAACATAATCATACTGCATCTTCAAAAGATTATTATTCTTGTGAGCGAAGATTGGGGGTTGGGGTGCTGGCAGGTGCCATTTGAATCTTACCCAGCTGATTTTACATTCAGGTGGAAGGAACCCTTGGGTGGAGAGTAAAAATGCATGCCTGGCCCAACATGTCCCACAGGGCAAATTAGGTTAAAATGACTGCTGGAGTCTTGTCAGGTCACTCGGCTGTGCGGTTTGCAGCCACCATTTGGGTCCCAGCAGAGGAGAGTGGACAATAATGAGAGTGAAAACCCTTTGCAACTTTTTTTTATTGTCACTCCAGCATCAGTTGAGAAAATCAAACCCAGCACAGACCTGGAGCACTCTTGACTCCAGTCTTGACTAAAAACGAGGGTGGTGCCGAGTTCACACTCCTGACTATGCTTTGGAGCAGTCTTGCATTAAATGCAAAATCCGAGCCAACACTTGTGCTCTAAATTATCACTGTTTGGGGAGTGGGGGGGGGGGGGGGGGGGGGGCGGATGGTGGCAGGGGCAAGGGAAGATTTGATGGACATCATTTTATATCTGTGGGGGATTTTATAAAAATGTATGCATTGTAACATTAGTTTTCTAAGTAATCCTGTTTTAATGATGTGTCATAATTTGTCATGACCAGATCACTGAGTGCTTACATTACTGGAAGAACATTTCCAAAGCCTGCGTTTGGCAATATGTGTAAACCTGACTCATTAAACTGGAGAGGTGGTTTTATTTCTCACACGCAAACTGTCGGTTTCAATTTATTGCAAGATTTCCAGATGCTTGAAATCATAGAATCATGGAATTTACAGTGCAGAAGGAGTCCATTCGGCCCATCGAGTAGCCCCCGGCCCCTGGAAAGCCCACACTTCCACCCTATCCCCGTAACCCAGTAACCCCACCCAACCTTTTTTTGGACACTAAGGGCAATTTAGCATGGTCAATCCACCTAACCTGCACATCTTTGGACTGTGGGAGGAAACCGGAGCACCCGGAGGAAACCCACGCAGATACAGGGAGAACGTGCAAACTCCACACAGACAGTGACCCAAGCCAGGAATTGAACTTGGGAACGTGGAGGTGTGAAGCAATTGTGCTAACCATTGTGCTACTGTGCCGGCCAAATGAATGAGAGAAACAGACAGTGTAGCAATCTTCAGCAAAACCCAGTGAAAAGACCCATGATTTTTTTTCATAATTGGAAAAGAGGATGCTCAAGCAGTACACCAGTCTGAAGAAATATACTTGTGGCTCTGTAGCAACTCTTGTTTTCCTTTCTTACTTTGGTAAGGATTGCCAATGTGGGGACATTCACTTGACACTCTTGAACCGACAGGTGAACCGTTTGTTCTTTATGACCCTTTGCCCCTCTCATTATTGTATTTGCGAACAGTTTAGTTTTCCCCGAAGCAGTCGATAAACAGCTGCCACCTCCGGACGAACCCTAACACTGATCCTCTCAGTGCAAACTTAATTTTCTCAAGCCTGAGAAACCAAGCCATGTCGCTGGCCCATATTCCCGATTTTGGGGACTCCGAGTCCCTCCACTCTAATGCGATCCGTCTCCGGGCTACGAAAGGCCAAAATGGCAGCCTCTCTCGCCCCCTGGACTCCCGGGTTTGCGATACTCCAAAGATCGCCACCTCTGCACTCGGCACCACCCTCGTTTTTAGCACCATGGATATGATACCGGCAAATTCCTGCCAGAATCCCCTAAGCTTCGGACATGCCCAGAACATGTGGACATGATTTGCGAGCCCTCCTGCACACCTCACACACATGTCCTCTGCCCCCAAAAAACTGCTCATCCGGGCCACCGTCATGTGTGCCCGGCGAACCACCTTGAATTGTATCAAGCTGAGCCTGGCACATGATGAGGATGTGTTGACTCTGCTCAGAGCATCCTCCCACAGACGAGCTCCTTATCCAACTCATCTTCCCACTTACGCTTTATCTCCCCTATCTGGGTTCCCTCCATGAGCTCTTTTAAAATTTCCGAGACCTTCCCTTCCCACACTCCTATTTTTGAAACTACCTTATCCTGTATCCCCTGTGGTGGTAGAGATGAATGGTTTTATGAATAGAGTTGTCTGCTCTTGGATTTTGGCGGGGGATGTCAGAGGACTGATTCTGCAGTTCTGGCCAAGGGTCTTGCTTGTAAGTGGTCAGGATATCATGCATTGAATTCACCCAGATTTCTGATACATATTGCTGATGACCAAAGCCCCTTGTCAGAGTATAAAGTTAGTGAATTGTTCTTGGACCTACACCTGTACAATATTGAAAAAGATTACAAGTAAGTAGAAGGTAAATGGATCTTTATGTCTGGAGCTATCTTTTTCCAGAAGTCTGTTTAGAACTTGCTTCACAAAAACAAAAAAGCAGTCATTTGTTGAGGATTTTATAGCAAGTTTGAAGCAACAGCTAGACCCAAGCGTCTGGTCTCAATACCAGTAAATGTGGAAAGCCCAGCGGATCCTGGTTAAGCTGTCAACTACATCCTGAAGTAAGCTTAGTGACAAAGGATGAATGCTTCCTCTGCAGCTATTTTTTAATGCAGGAAGTATATTTAAATTATTTTATTGTTAAAAATTAATTTGATGTAGGTCCAGTAGTCGATTGGGTTATTTTAAAAATATTACTTGTCACAGAGCTTAGTTATACTCGACTTTGCACAACTACAAGCACTGATTAATTCAGTGTGCTTGGAAGTTGCATCACCGAGCTGATTGTTGCTTAACATTTCCACTGATTACTTGAAATAGCTATATATCGATGTCGAAGTGTTATTACGAGTGCAACATCAATACCCTATAACTGCATGACTCGTGTTTGCATTCATGTTTATTTTGTAATCTATAAACTGGTAAGTTATTGTGCTCCACCCCAATGCAAAAGGTTCGTTCCCATAGAAACGCATGTCATAAATTTCTCAGTGGCAAGTACCATTCAATATGAACTGATGCAAGATACTTCATATAGAAGAATATTAATATTCTGAAATTACTTTGTCATCTGAATCTATATTGAAAACTGTCCACTATTTCAGAAATGGCATTTTAACATATGATATCTGAGGTAGGTGGTTCGCAGTCCCCCTCAAAGCCTATGGCCATCTGGAACTATGGTGACTTTACTAGATACTCCATGCACTCGAGTGACTTTTTAAAAACAAATTTTCACGTCGGTATTGTTTGAAAAGCTTTTGAAATGGGATCATCTGATGTGAAACATTCCTCCAAACGTCTCTGAATATTTTAAGTAATGTGGCAGATCTGTGGTAATATTAGCAGTCCGAGCAAAAAGATGTGACAACAATCTAGCAGTCTAAATGAGAATGCAGTACTGTACTCTGAGATGAGAAAGAGCAGTTGGCAAGAAGGGAATGACAATGACACAATGATTTGATTTGCTATTAATGGGAGCAAGATTCGTTTGGACGATGATGTATTTAATTCTGGATGATTATTTTTCCTGGATACAGGCCAGGTTCGGAAAGTAGCTAAAAAAACACACTGGATCCTGCACCTTAAAAACAAAGATATAGAACAAAAGCAAGAAAATAATGATAACTTTTTCTAAAGCATTGGTTCAACCTCACAAGGTGCATATTTTGTCCAATTCTGGGCACCACATTTTAGAGCTTGTAGAATGAATTTAATAATAATAAACTTAATTATTGTCACAAGTAGGCTTACATTAACACTGCAATGAGGTATCTGTGAGAATCCACAAGTCGCCACACTCCGGGTACACTGAGGGAGAATTTAGAATGTCCAATTCACCTAACAAGCACTTCTTTCGGAACTTGTGGGAGGCAACCAGAGAACCCGGAGGAAATCCCGCAGACACGGGGAGAATGTGCAGACTCCACACAGCCAGTGACCCAAGCTGGGAATCGAACCCAGGACCCTGGTGCTGTGAAGCAACAATGTTAACCACTGTGCTACAGAGACCCTACATCTGGGGAGAGATTCTCCCGAAAAATTTCTTCGTGTCCTAGTGAGTGGGAATTGTCGCGCTCGGCCCATGTTAATTGGTCCACTTAACGGGGCCTCACGGACTTTCCGCCCCAAATGCCGGCTCGCCAGTTGGCATCAACATTCCGTTTGATTCAGGGAAGCTCTTCAATCTCTCCAGACGGCATGCTAATGCCAATGCCACAGAGGCAGTAATCAGACAGCTTTGGCGATTTGATAGAGGTGTTCAAAATCATGAGGGGGTAGTATTGGATGGAAAGTATTCCGCCTGGAAGTCGGTGACCAGTGGTATCCTGCTGGGATCTGTTCTGGGACCTCTGCTCTTTGTGGTTTTTATAAATGACTTGGATGAGGAAATGGAAGAGTGGGCTAGTAAGTTTGGCGATGACACGAAGGCTAGGGGAGTTGTAGATAGTGTTGAGGGCTGTTGCAGGTTACAACAGGAGAAGTGGCAGATTGAGTTCAACCTTGACAAATGTGAAGTGATTTTTTTTTGGAAATTACATAGAACATAGAACAGTACAGCACAGAACAGGCCCTTCGGCCCTCGATGTTGTGCCGAGCTTTGTCCGAAACCAAGATCAAGCTATCCCACTCCCTGTCATTCTGGTGTGCTCCATGTGCCTATCCAATAACCGCTTGAAGGTTTCTAAAGTGTCCGACTCCACTATCACAGCAGGCAGTGCATTCCACACCCTAACCACTTTCTGAGTAAAGAACCTACCTCGGACATCCCTCCTATATCTCTCACCCTGAACCTTGTAGTAATGCCCCCTTGTAACAGCTACATCCACCTGAGGAAATAGTCTCTGAACATCCACTCTATCTATCCTCCTCATCATCTTAGAAACCTCTATTAAGTCACCTCTCATCCTCCTCCGCTCCAAGGAGAAAAGCCCTAGCTCCCTCAACCTTTCCTCATAAGACCTACGCTCCAAACCAGGCATCATCCTGGTAAATCTCCTTTGCACCCTTTCCAATTCTTCCACACCCCTCCTATAGTGAGGTGACCAGAACTGCACACAATACTCCAAATGTGGTCTCACCAGGGTCCTGTACAGTTGCAGCATAACCCCACGGCTCTTAAACTCAAGCCCCCTGTTAATAAACGCTAACACACTATAGGCCTTCTTCACGGCTCTATCCACTTGAGTGGCAACCTTCAGAGATCTGTGGACATGAACCCAAGATCTCTGTTCCCCCACATTCCTCAGAACCCTGCCATTGACCCTGTAATCCGCATTCACATTTGTCCTAACTAAGTGAATCACCTCGCACTTATCAGGGTTAAACTCCATCTGCCATTTTCAGGCCCAGCTCTGCATCCTATCAATGTCTCTTTGCAGCCTCCAACAGCCCTCCACCTCATTTTGGAAGGTCGAATTTGAATGCTGAATACAGGGTTAAAGGCAGGATTCTTGGAAGTGTGGAGGAACAAAGGGACATTGGGGTCCATGTACATAGATCCCTCAATGTTGCCACCCAGGTTGATAGGGTTGTTAAGAAGGCGTATGATGTGTTGGCTTTCATTAACAGGGAGATTGAGTTTAAGAGCCGTGAGGTTTTGCTGCAGCTTTACAAAACCCTGGTTAGACCACACTTGGAATATTGTGTCCAGTTCTGGTCGCCTCATTATAGGAAGGATGTGGATGGTTTGGAGGGGGTTCAGAGGAGATTTACCAGGATACTGCCTGGACTGGAGAGCATGTCTTATGAAGAAAGGTTGAAGGAAGAGAGGTGACTTGAGTCATGTGATGTGAGGCATGGATAGAGTGATAGCCAGAGACTTTTCCCCAGGGCGGAAATGGCTGTCACGAGGGGAATTTTAAGGCGAATGGAGGAAGGTATAGAGGAGATGTCAGAAGTAGGTTCTTTACACAGAGAGTGGTGGGTGCGTGGAATACACTGCCAGCAGAGGTGGTGGCGTCTGAGTCATGAGGGACATTTAAGCGACTCTTAGACAGGCACATGGACAGTAGTAAATTGAAGGGGTGTCGGTTAGGTTGATCTTAGATTAGGATAAATGGCCGGCACAACATCGTGGGCCGAAGGGCCTATACTGTGCTGTACTGTTCTATGGTCTATGTTCTAAACTGCTAACTCCGACAGGGCGGTTTTGTCCCGTGAGATGGAAGATGGTACCGAAAGGCCTACTGCCTATGCATCAAGGTCTTCGACCACTGCTGAATAAACCTAGTCCCAAATTGAAAAGGAGGGACTAGCTGTGATATTCGGAGTCAAAAAGTTCCACCAGTACGTCTACAGATGACATTTCATAGTTGTTACCGACCACAAACCCCTGTTTGGGTTATTTAGTGAGGGTAAGGTCATTCCCTCCATAGCTTTAGCTGGGCTCTATTGTTAGCAGCCTACGAGTGTATGTTTCAACATAGGCCAGGCACCCACATTTCGAATACAGATGTTTTGAGCCATCTTCCCCTACCTCAAGCGTATACCGTCTTCACTGGCACCACAGGAAATCGTTCTTGCTTTGCACTTCCTTGATATATTGCCAATGTTGGTGAAGCAGGTCAAAATTTGGACGTAAAAGAACCCTTTATTATCTCGAGTCAAGAACATGGTCCTTCATGGCTGGCATTACGATAACAAATCTGAATTGCTGAGGCCTTTTCAAAGAAAGACAGGGTAAGTTGTGAAGACAGCGTATTATTATGGGGAGCTAGGTTGGTCGTTCCCACCCCCGCTCAGAAGCTATATTTACACAAGCCACACTTGGGATGACTTTAGTTATGTGTGGTGGCCTGAGATGGACGTCGGCGTAGAGAATCTTTAATAGTCTCTCTTGGCACAATAGGCTTATATTAACACTGCAATGAAGTTACTGTGAAAAGCCCCTAATCGCTACATTCCAGCACCTGTTCGGGTACACAGAGGGAGAATTCAGAATGTCAAAAATACCTAACAGCGTGTCGTTCGGGACATGTGGGAGGAAAGTGGAGCACTCAGAGGAAACCCACGCAGACACTGGGAGAACGTGCAGACTCCGCACAGTCAGTGACCCAAGCCTGGAATCGAACCTGGAACCATTACGCTGTGAAGCACCAGTGCTAACCACTGTGCTATCGTGCCGCCCGATCAAGCAATGTGATCAGTGTCAAATGCAGCAGCACTGTGGCCCTAATGCACCACATGGGCACATGGGACTGGGATATTATAAGCTATGACTGAAACATGGCTAAGGGAGGGGCAGGACTGGCAGCTCAATGTTCCGGGGTACAGATGCTATAGAAAGGATAGAACAGGAGGTAAGAGAGGAGGGGGAGTGGCGTTTTTGATTAGGGAGAACATCACGGCAGTACTTAAAGGGGATATATCCGAGGGTTCGCCCACTGAGTCTATATAGGTGGAACTGAAAAATAAGAAGGGAGAGATCACCTTGATAGGACTGTACTACAGGCCCCCAAATAGTCAGCGGGAAATTGAGAAGCAAATATGTAAGGAGATTACAGATAGCTGCAAGAAAAATAGGGTGGTAATAGTAGGGGACTTTAACTTTCCCAACATTGACTGGGACAGCCATAGCATTAGGGGCTTGGATGGAGGGAAATTTGTTGAGTGTATTCAGGAGGAATTTCTCATTCAGTATGTGGATGGACCGACTAGAGAGGGGGCAAAACTTGACCTCGTCTTGGGAAATAAGGAAGGGCAAGTGACAGAAGTGTTAGTGAGGGATCACTTTGGGACAAGTGACCATAACTCCATTAGTTTTAAGATAGCTATGGAGAATGATAGGTCTGGCCCAAGAGTTAAAATTCTTAATTGGGGCAAGGCCAATTTTGATGGTATCAGACAGGAACTTTCAGAGGTAGATTGGGGGAGACTGTTGGCAGGCAAAGGGACGGCTGGTAAATGGGAGGCTTTTAAAAATGTGTTAACCAGGGTTCAGGGTAAGCACATTCCCTTTACGGTGAAGGGCAAGGCTTGTAGAAGTAGGGAACCCTGGATGACTCGAGATATTGAGACTCTGGTCAAAAAGAAGAAGGAGGCATATGACGTACATAAACAACTGGGATCAAGTGGATCCCTTGAAGAGTATAGAGATTGTTGAAATAGAGTTAAGGGGGAAATCAGGAGGGCAAAAAGGGGACATGAAATTGCTTTGGCAAAAAATGCAAAGGAGAATCCAAAGAGCTTCTACAGATACATAAAGGGAAAAAGAGTAACTAGGGACAGAGTAGGGCCTCTTAAGGATCAACAAGGACATCTATGTGCAGAGCCACAAGAGTTGGGTGAGATCCTGAATGAATATTTCTCATCGGTATTCACGGTGGAGAAAGGCATGGATGTTAGGAAACTAAGGGAAATAAATAGTCATGTCTTGAGAAGTGTGCATATTACAGAGGAGGAGGTGCTGGAAGTCTTAAAGCGCATCAAGGTAGATAAATCCCCGGGACCTGATGAAATGTATCCCAGGATGTTGTGGGAGGCTAGTGAGGAAATTGCGGGTCCCCTAACCGAGATATTTGAATCATCGGCAGCCACAGGTGAGGTGCCTGAAGATTGGAGAGTGGCGAATGTTGTGCCCTTGTTTAAGAAGGGCAGCAGGGAAAAGCCTGGGAACTACAGACCGGTGAGCCTAACTTCTGTAGTAGGTAAGTTGCTAGAAGGTATTCTGAGAGACAGGATCTACAAGCATTTAGAGAGGTAAGGACTGATTCGGGGCAGTCAGCATGGCTTTGTGCGTGGAAAATCATGTCTCACAAATTTGATTGAGTTTTTTGAGGGATGACCAAGAAGGTAGATGAGGGCAGTGCAGTAGACGTTGTCTACATGGACTTTAGCAAAGCCTTTGACAAGGTACCGCATGGTAGGTTGTTGCCGAAGTTTAAAGCTCACGGGATCCAGGGTGAGGTTGCCAATTGGATTCAAAATTGGCTGGACGACAGAAGACAGAGGGTGGTTGTAGAGGGTTGTTTTTCAAACTGGACGCCTGTGACCAGTGGTGTGCCTCAGGGATCGGTGCTGGGCCCACTGTTATTTGTGATTTATATTAATGATTTGGATGAGAATTTAGGAGGTATGGTTAGTAAGTTTGCAGATGACACCAAGATTGGTGGCACAGTGGATAGTGAAGAAGGTTATCTAGGATTGCAATGGGATCTTGATCAATTAGGCCAGTGGGCCGACGAATGGCAGATGGAGTTTAATTTAGATAAATGTGAGGTGATGCATTTTGGCAGATCGAATCAGGCCAGGACCTACTCAGTTAATGGTATGGTGTTGGGGAGAGTTATAGAACAAAGAGATCTAGGAGTACAGGTTCATAGCTCCTTGAAGGTGGAGTCACAGGTTGACAGGGTGGTGAAGAAGGCATTCGGCATGCTTGGTTTCATTGGTCAGAACATTGAATACAGGAGTTGGGACGTCTTGTTGAAGTTGTACAAGACATTGGTACGGCCACACTTGGAATACTGTGTGCAGTTCTGGTCACCCTATTATAGAAAGGATATTATTAAACTAGAAAGAGTGCAGAAAAGATTTACTAGGATGTTGCCGGGACTTGATGGTTTGAGTTATAAGGAGAGGCTGGATAGACTGGGACTTTTTTCCCTGGAGTGTAGGAGGCTTAGGGGTGACCTTATAGAGGTCTATAAAATAATGAGGGGCATAGATAAGGTAGATAGTCAACATCTTTTCCCAAAGGTAGGGGTGTTTAAAACTAGAGGGCATCGGTTTAAGGTGAGAGGGGAGAGATTCAGAAGGGCCCAGAGGGACAATTTCTTCACTCAGAGGGTAGTGAGTGTCTGGAATGTGCTGCCAGAGGTAGTAGTAGAGGCGGGTACAATTGTGTCTTTTAAAAAGCATTTAGTTACATGGGTAAGATGGGTATAGAGGGTTATGGGCCAAGTGCGGGCAACTGGGACTAGCTTAATGGTAAAAACTGGGCGGCATGGACTGGTTGGGCCAAAGGGCCTGTTTCCATGCTGTAAACTTCTATGATTCTATGTGAGTGGCCAGGTCAACCTTGGGTACGAATATGAACCGACTTCACTGGCCCCTTATGGGCTCCATGTTCTTGCTCATCATTGATGCTCACTCCAAATAGTTGGAAATACACAGAATGTAGTCCCTGACCTCCTCTGTAATGGAAGAGAAATTGCGATAGATCTTTATCACCCATGGGTTGCCTGAGGTTCTGGTCTCAGAGTACGGGTCAGTTTTTACCTGTGAATAATTCCACCATTTCATGAGGGCGAACAGTATTCAACATATTCAAATTGCTCCCTATCATCCTGCTTCAAATGGGTTGGCAGAGAGAGCAGTTCAGACATTCAAGGCCACCATGAAAAAGCACTGTTCACCCTCTTTGTAACTCAGACTGACCCGGTTCTTACTCGCCTACCATACTATGTTTGCCGCACCCATCGAGCTGCTAATAGGAAGACACATTAGAATGTGATTGGACCTTATATTTCCAAATTTTGCGAGGAGGGTGGAGACTAAACAACATGAACAGAGAACACATCACGATTCAAAGAAAGCCAACATTTGCGGTGGGGATTTAGTTTATGTGAAGCATTTTGGTGCTGGCCCTAATTGGGTCCCGGGAACGGTCGTGACCAAAACAGGTGCAGTATCATACGAGATAGAAGTACAAGGGAGAAGGTTAAAACACTATCACTTAAGGAAAAGAGAACTGCTCACAGAACGAAAGGGAGAACCTGACCCGAGTAGACCAGTAAGCGAGAAGGTTTGCACTGAGTGCTGAATTTGGTGCTTTTTGAGTGCGATAGTGAGAGTTTGGTGACCGAGGGAGTATAAGGCTTCATTTTTAATCTAAAGTTTAGTCTTTCTTTTATTTAGTTAATTAACTTAAAAGTTGCTGTTTGGTTTGGAAGAAGGTGAATTTTCAATCAGCTTTCAACAGGCTTCTACTTCTCGGCACTTGCAGCTGGAGCTTGTTAATTAGTTAATTGGATTAGGCCAGTTTTTCAGAGGCTAGATTCACAGTATAAAAGTGATCCCCTGCAGTGCAGACTTTGTTTGCACTGAGTGCTGAATTTGGTGCTTTTTGAGTGCGATAGTGAGAGTTTGGTGACCGAGGGAGTGCTGAATTTGGTGCTTTTTGAGTGCGATAGTGAGAGTTTGGTGACCGAGGGAGTTAGGTGAGGAGGGAGTAAGGTGCTCCTTTCATTTTGTTTCCGACATTTCCGCAAAGAGTGCAAAGAGAGCCAGGTGTTTACAGGAAGTGTAGCTGACTGGGAGCAGAGTCGGAGGGCGGAGATCTAGTTAGTCCACACAGCAGCTATATTCTTTAAGGTAAGAGGGGATGGAGGCTAGGCCAGTTACATGCTCCTCCTGTAGGATGTGGGTGGTGAGGGATACCACCGGTGTCCCCACTGACTATACCTGCGGGAAGTGCACCCAACTTCAGCTCCTCAAAGACCGTGTTAGGGAACTGGAGCTGAAGCTGGATGAACTTCGGATCATCCGGGAGGCAGAGGGGGTGATTGAGAAGAGTTACAGGGAGGTAACCACACCCAAGGTACAGGACAAGAATAGCTGGGTTACAGTCAGGGGGAAAAAAACAAACAGGCAGACAGTGCAGGGATCCCTCGTGGCCGTTCCCCTTCAAAACAAGTATACCGTTTTGGATGCTGTTGGGGGGGATGACCTACCGGGGGAAGGCCCTAGTGGCCAGGTCTCTGGCACTGAGTCTGGCTCTGGGGCTCAGAAGGGAAGGGGGGAGAATAGAAAAGCAATAGTTGTAGGAGATTCAATGGTTAGGGGAATAGATAGGAGATTCTGTGGTCGCGAGCGAGACTCCCGGAAGGTATGTTGCCTCCCGGGTGCCAGGGCCAGGGATGTCTCGGATCGTGTCTTCAGGATCCTTAAGGGGGAGGGGGAGCAGCCAGAAGTCGTGGTGCACATTGGTACCAACGACATAGGTAGGAAAAGGGGTGTGGAGGTAATAAACAAGTTTAGGGAGTTAGGCTGGAAGTTAAAAGCCAGGACAGACAGAGTTGTCATCTCTGGTTTGTTGCCGGTGCCACGTGATAGTGAGGCTAGGAATAGGGAGAGAGTGCAGTTGAACACGTGGCTGCAGGAATGGTGTAGGAGGGAGGGCTTCAGGTATTTGGATAATTGGAGCGCATTCTGGGGAAGGTGGGACCTGTACAAGCAGGACGGGTTGCATCTGAACCAGAGGGGCACCAATATCCTGGGAGGGAGGTTTGCTAGTACTCTTCGGGAGGGTTTAAACTAATTTGGCAGGGGAATGGGAACCGGATTTGTAGTCCAGCAACTAAGGTAGCCGATATTCAGGACGCCAAAGCATGTAATGAGGCAGTGGGGAAGGGAACACTGACAAAGGAGAGTATTTGCAGGCACGGAAATGGGTTGAAGTGTGTATACTTCAACGCAAGAAGCATCAGGAATAAGGTGGGTGAACTTAAGGCATGGATCGGTACTTGGGACTACGATGTGGTGGCCATCACGGAAACTTGGATAGAAGAGGGGCAGAAATGGTTGTTGGAGGTCCCTGGTTATAGATGTTTCAATAAGATTAGGGAGGGTGGTAAAAGAGGTGGGGGGGGGTGGCATTATTAATTAGAGATAGTATAACAGCTGCAGAAAGGCAGTTCGAGGAGTATCACCCTATTGAGGTAGTATGGGTTGAAGTCAGAAATAGGAAAGGAGCAGTCACCTTGTTAGGAGTTTTCTATAGGCCCCCCAATAGTAGCAGAGATGTGGAGGAACAGATTGGGAAACAGATTTTGGAAAGGTGCAGAAGTCATAGGGTGGTAGTCATGGGCGACTTTAACTTCCCAAATATTGAGTGGAAACTCTTTAGATCAAATAGTTTGGATGGGGTGGTGTTTGTGCAGTGTGTCCAGGAAGCTTTTCTAACACAGTATGTAGATTGTCCAACCAGAGGAGGGGCAATATTGGATTTAGTACTGCGTAATGAACCAGGGCAAGTGATAGATTTGTTAGTGGGGGAGCATTTTGGAGATAGTGACCACAATTCTGTGACTTTCACTTTAGTAATGGAGAGGGATAGGTACGTGCAACAGGGCAAGGTTTACAATTGCGGGGAAGGGTAAATACGATGTTGTCAGACAAGAATTGAAGTGCATAAGTTGGGAACATAGGCTGGCAGGGAAGGACACAAGTGAAATGTGGAACTTGTTCAAGGAACAGGTGCTACGTGTCCTTGATATGTATGTCCCTGTCAGGCAGGGAAGAGATGGTCGAGTGAGGGAACCATGGTTGACAAGAGAGGTTGAATGTCTTGTTAAGAGGAAAAAGGTGACTTATGTAAGGCTGAGGAAACAAGGTTCAGACAGGGCATTGGAGGGATACAAGATAGCCAGGAGGGAACTGAAGAAAGGGATTAGGAGAGCTAAGAGAGGGCATGAACAATCTTTGGCGGGTAGGATCAAGGAAAACCCCAAGGCCTTTTACACATATGTGAGAAATATGAGAATGACTAGAGCGAGGGTAGGTCCGATCAAGGACAGTAGCGGGAGATTGTGTATTGAGTCTGAAGAGATAGGCGAGGTCTTGAATGAGTACTTTTCTTCTGTATTTACAAATGAGAGGGGCGATATTGTTGGAGAGGACAGTGTGAAACAGATTGGTAAGCTCGAGGAAATACTTGTTAGGAAGGAAGATGTGTTGGGCATTTTGAAAAACTTGAGGATAGACAAGTCCCCCGGGCCTGACGGGTTATATCCAAGGATTCTATGGGAAGCAAGAGATGAAATTGCAGAGCCGTTGGCAATTATCTTTTCGTCCTCACTGTCAACAGGGGTGGTACCAGGGGATTGGAGAGTGGCGAATGTCGTGCCCCTGTTCAAAAAAGGAACTAGGGATAACCCTGGGAATTACAGGCCAGTTAGTCTTACTTCGGTGGTAGGCAAAGTAATGGAAAGGGTACTGAAGGATAGGATTTCTGAGCATCTGGAAAGACACTGCTTGATTAGGGATAGTCAGCACGGATTTGTGAGGGGTAGGTCTTGCCTTACAAATCTTATTGAATTCTTTGAGGAGGTGACCAAGCATGTGGATGAAGGTAAAGCAGTGGATGTAGTGTACATGGATTTTAGTAAGGCATTTGATAAAGTTCCCCATGGTAGGCTTCTGCACAAAGTAAGGAGGCATGGGATAGTGGGAAATTTGGCCAGTTGGATAACGAACTGGCTAACCGATAGAAGTCAGAGAGTGGTGGTGGATGGCAAATATTCAGCCTGGATCCCAGTTACCAGTGGTGTACCGCAGGGATCAGTTCTGGGTCCTCTGCTGTTTGTGATTTTCATTAATGACTTGGATGAGGGAGTTGAAGGGTGGGTCAGTAAATTTGCAGACGATACGAAGATTGGTGGAGTTGTGGATAGTAAGGAGGGCTGTTGTCGGCTGCAAAGAGACATAGATAGGATGCAGAGCTGGGCTGAGAAGTGGCAGATGGAGTTTAACCCTGAAAAGTGTGAGGTTGTCCATTTTGGAAGGACAAATATGAATGCGGAATACAGGGTTAACGGTAGCGTTCTTGGCATTGTGGAGGAGCAGAGAGACCTTGGGGTCTATGTTCATACATCTTTGAAAGTTGCCACTCAAGTGGATAGAGCTGTGAAGAAGGCCTATGGTGTGCTCGCGTTCATTAACAGAGGGATTGAATTTAAGAGCAGTGAGGTGATGATGCAGCTGTACAAAACTTTGGTAAGGCCACATTTGGAGTACTGTGTACAGTTCTGGTCGCCTCATTTTAGGAAGGATGTGGAAGCTCTGGAAAAGGTGCAAAGAAGATTTACCAGGATGTTGCCTGGAATGGAGAGTAGGTCTTACGAGGAAAGGTTGAGGGTGCTAGGCCTTTTCTCATTAGAGCGGAGAAGGATGAGGGGCGACTTGATAGAGGTTTATAAGATGATCAGGGGAATAGATAGAGTAGACAGTCAGAGACTTTTTCCCCAGGTGGAACACACCATTACAAGGGGACATAAATTTAAGGTGAAAGGTGGAAGATATAGGAGGGATATCAGAGGTAGGTTCTTTACCCAGAGAGTAGTGGGGGCATGGAATGCACTGCCTGTGGAAGTAGTTGAGTCGGAAACATTAGTGACCTTCAAGCAGCTGTTGGATAGGTACATGGATTACGGGAAAATTATATAGTGTAGATTTATTTGTTCTTAAGGGCAGCACGGTAGCATTGTGGATAGCACAATTGCTTCACAGATCCATGGTCCCAGGTTCGATTTCGGCTTGGGTCATTGTCTGTGCGGAGTCTGCACGTCCTCCCCGTGTCTGCGTGGGTTTCCTCCGGGTGCTCCGGTTTCCTCCCACAGTCCAAAGATGTGCGGGTTAGGTGAATTGGCCAATGATAAATTGCCCTTAATGTCCAAATTGCCCTTGGTGTTGGGTGGAGGTGTTGAGTTTGGGTAGGGTGCTCTTTCCAAGAGCTGGTGCAGACTCAGGGGGCCGAATGGCCTCCTTCTGCACTGTAGATTCAATGATAATCTATGATTAATCTAGGACAAAGGTTCGGCACAACATCGTGGGCCGAAGGGCCTGTTCTGTGCTGTATTTTCTATGTTCTATGATGCAGATTAAAGTACTGCCAGTAATGTTTCAAGGGGAACTGGAGAAACCACTTTTATGGATGCACCTTCACCTGTCGAGAGTCAACCTGTTAAGGGCCAGAGACCAGTCACCTCTACTGTTGAAGCATCCGTCAGTTAATTGTGTCACTCTCAAAGAATAGTCCCCTCACCAATTGACCCTACAAGAGACACTTGTACATTTTTGTAAATAGTTCTTTTGTTATTTGTGAATGTTCATCATGGACTGTGGAGGGATGTGGTCCTCGGATGGTCATGTGAGTCAATCGACCAATTTAGATTTAGATTTATTGTCAAGTGTACGGAGATACAGTGAAAGGTGTTGTTCTGTGTACAGTCCAGGCAGATCGTGCCATACATGAAGAACATAGGACATATACAATGTAAGTACATCGAGTGAAGCATACAGAATACATAGACAAAGACATTGGGTGAAGCGTATGGAATATAGTGCTGCAACTGTAGAGAAGGTGCATAGAAAGATCAGCTCAGTCCATAAAACGGACATTCTGGAGTCTGGATGAAGCTGTTTTTGAATCTGTTGGTGCGTGTTCACAAACTTTTGTATCTTCTGCCCGATGGAAGAGGTTGGAAGAGAGAATAACCTGGGTGGGAGGGGTCTTTGACTATTCTGCTCGCTTTCATAGGCATAGAATTTACAGTGCAGAAGGAGGTCATTTGGCTCATCGTGTCCACACCGGAAAGACCAACCCACCTAAGCCCACACTATCCCCATAACCCAGTAACCCCACCTAACCTTTTTGAATACTATGGGCAATTTTAGTATGGCCAGTCCACCTAACCTGCACACCTTTGGACTGTAGGAGGAAACCGGAGCACCCGGAGGAAACCCAAGCAGACAACGTGCAGACTCCGTACAGACAGTGACCCAAGCGGGGAATCGAACCTGGGACCCTGGAACTGTGAAGCTACTGTGCTAACCACTGTGCTACTGTGCTGCCCTTTCCCAAGGCAGCAGGAGGTGTAGACAGAGTCAATGGATGGGAGGCTGGTTTGCGTGATGATCTGGGCTGTATTCATGACTCTCTGTAGTTTCTTACGGTCTTTGGCCGACTAATTGCAATACCAGGCTATGGTACATCGATAAAAATTGGTTGGAGTCATTGTGGAGATGCCGAAATTCCTTAATTTTCTGAGGAAGTATAGGCGCTGTTGTGCTTTCTTGGTTGTAGCGTTGACCTGAGTGGGCCAGGACAGATTGTTGCTGATGTTAAACCTAGGAATTTGAAGCGGTCAACCATGTCCACCTCAGCACCATTGATGCAGACAGGGCTGTGTACGACACTTTGTTTCCTGAAGTCGATGGCCAGCTCCTTAGATTTGCTGATATTGAGGGAAATATTGTTGTCATTGCACCATGCCACTAAGTTCTCTATCTCCCTCCTGTACTCTGATTCATCGTTGTTTGAAATCTGACCCACTACGGTTGTGCCGTCAGCAAACTTGTAGAACCAATTGGAGCTGAATTTTGCCACACAGTTGTGTGTATATAAGGAGTATAGTAAGGGGGCTAGGCACACAGCCTTGCAGTGCCCCGGCATTGAGGACTATTGTGGAGGAGGTGTTGTTTACCCTTACTGATTGTGGTCTGTGGATCAGGAAGTCGAGGATCCAGTTGCATATGGAGGGGCCAAATCCGAGGTTTTGGAGTTTTGATATGGCTGGGATTATGGTGTTGAAGGGAGAGCTGTAGTCAATGAAATGATTTGGGCCACTGGCTGTGATGAGTCTGCATGTTCTCCCTGTGACTGCGTGGATTTCCTTCGGGTGCTCCGGTTTCCTCCCACTGTCCAAAGATGTGCAGGTTAGGTGGATTGGCCATGCTAAATTGCCCTTCGTGTCCCCCAAAAAAACGGTTAGGTGGGATTACTGGGTTACGGGGATAGGGTGAAGGTGTGGGCTTAAGTAGGGTGCTCTTTCCAAGGGCTGGTGCAGAGTCGATGGGCTGAACGGCCTCCTGCACTGTAAATTCTGACGTCAGAGTCCTTCTTGGTGAGATGCTCCAGGGATGAGTGCAGACCAGGGAGATGGCGTCTACCGGTTGTGGCAGTAGGTTGTGACTAACCTCTGGGCTGGAGCATGCGGATCCTGATGGTGGAGAGCAGGTTCCCAGTCAGTAAGGAGTTTGGAATCTTGGAACATACTAGCTTTTATCTCACTGTCAGTACATAGTTTCTGACGTTAATAAATCATTCATTTGTTAATCCATCTGGTGGTCCCCTGTCTGCCAGGATATTACAAAATCCAATAAAGAATTCAAGAGAAACGTTGTCATTTAGATAGTGTTGAAATGTGGAGCGTGCTTCCACGTGAGTTTAGGCATATGGCAAAGATGCATTTTAAGAGGAAGATGCAAAGCATATGAAGAAAATAAAGATTTGCATTTATATAACACTTTTCATGATGATTGGATGTCTGAAAGTGCTTTACAGTCAATGAAGTATTTTTGAAGTGTAATAACTTGTCAGAAACATGGTAATCAAAATACGCAGTGCACACCACCACAAACAGCAATGTGATAATGACCAGATAATTAGCGTTTTGGTGATGATAATTGAGGGATAAATATTGGCTAGGATACTAGGAATAAACCCCTGTGTTCTTCTTTAAAATACATCCATGGGATCTTTAATGTCTCACCCGAGAGACAGCACGTCCAACAGTATTGCTCTGGAGCGACTGTCTTGATATTTGTGTCCATACTTTGAATTGGGGTTTGAACCTTGAAACTCGGAACCAAGATTGTTACGAACATGGCTGACGTGAAGGAGATGGAATAAAGGGGTCGATTGATGAATTAAAGTGCTAGGAAGCTCATGTGGCAGTTGAAAGGTATGCTCCTGATTGTAAAATTCTGTGTAACTGCCAGCATTATTCAGAGATGTGCAGCTAAGCTAGAAACACCAGGCAGATTCCCACATCAGTAGCCTCTGCAAGTGACTATCTTCCTGGGCTGGAGGATGAGGATGATATGATATGTGAAGTCAAATTGTGGAAGTCGAGTTATGTTAAATCTAAAAAGGGGAAGTTGCTGTAAACTATTATTTTTGGTGTTACTTTAAATAGAAGCATGAAAATTTCACATTGACTTTGATTAACTGCTTGACTGTTGCCTTTCTCCACCTTAATGTCAAGAGAATCAATCTTCAAACATCTTGAAATCTGCTTATCTCCTGGGTGTCTTTTTGACTAAACCTGTTCTTCATTTTGCTATTTTTGCATTTATTCTTAAATTAGTTTAAAGGATTAAGAAATTACCTTGTGTTTGAAATGCTTTAAATGTATTTGTATCCAATATCATGACAAGAAAATTGCTTAACAGACAAATGAGAGTCTGGTGCATATACCTTATCTACTTGAGCGGTTGAAAAGATAATTTCCCTGACATTCAAAAATTCTCTTCAAACTTCAGGAGAATTCTACATTTTAAAAACTCCCAAGTTAAAATGAGCTTTTTGGGGGTGTTCTTGGGAATTTAACTGAATTGCTGATTTGCAGTAATAGAAATGAGTTCCATGAAGTTAGTTAATTTGCTGCCTGCTCCTTAAATAAAAACTTTCACTCACCATCCTTGCAAACTGTCACCCCATTTTCAGCTTTCCTTTCCTCTCAAGTTCTAGAAGTATCAAGTGGCAGAAATAGCATCCTGTGCGACTGAGGTAAATAATGCTTCCTTATCCTTCTTGTCCTGTCTGTAGTCTTTATTATGGCTGACCACACCAGCCTCCTCCACACCTCTCCACCATCATCCAGTTGGGTGCAAATGTACTCACTTGGCACCATTCATATCTATCCACTTTTGGTCAAACATGGCATTATCTTCTTTTCCTGCTTAGAGCTTACCATTTAGCCTACCTCGTTTGAGCAATCCAATCAGCCTCCTTCCCCCACTATGTTACTGTAGCCCTGCAAGCTATTTTCCTCAAATACCCATTCAGTTTCCTTTTGAAGTCATTTACAGTTTCTGCTTTCACCATCCTCATGGACAGCAAATTCCAGAACATTACCAGCAGCATAAAAATGTTCTTCTTCACATCCCCTGTATCGCTTTCTGAAACAGTTAAACCTGTTCCTCTCTGCATCATTATCTCTGAGGGTCGATGCTTGACCCCCTCCTATCTCTCTCCTTGATGCAGCTCCTCAGTACATCATTTAAAATCATAATTTTAAGTTACACCTGTCCGCTAATGGAACTCAGCTCAACGTATTCACCAAACCACTATCTCTACATTAGGTAAGGTGAGCTGGAAAGATGGATACAGAACTGGCTCGGTCATAGAAGCCAGGGTAGCAGTGGAAAGGTGCTTTTCTGAATGGAGGGCTGTGACTAATGGTGTTCTGCAGGGATCAGAGGTGGGACCTTTGCTGTTTGTAGTGTATATAAGTGATTTGGAGGAAAATATAACTGGTCTTATCAGTAAGTTTGCCGATGATACAAAGGTTGGTGGAATTGCGGATAGTGATGAGGATTGTCAGAGGATGCAGCAGGATAACGAGTGGTGAGAGACTTGGAGAAATAGTAGATGGAGTTTAATCTGGTCAAATGTGAGGTAATGCATTTTGGAAGGTCTAATACAGGTGGGAAGTATACAGTAATGGCAGAACCCATAGGAATATTTACAGGCAGAGAGATCTGGGCATACAGGTCCACAGATCACTGAAAGTGGCAACGCAGGTGGAAAAGGCAGTCAAGTAGGCATACGGCATGCTTGCCTTCATCGGCCGGGGCATTGAGTATAAAAATTGGCAAGTCATGCTGCAGCTGTACAGAACCTTAGTTCGGCCACACTTGGAATGTTACATACAATTCTGGTCGCCACACTTCGAGAAGGTTGTGGAGGCTTTGGAGAGGTGCAGAGAAGGTTCACCAGGATGATGCCGGGTCTGCAGGGTATTAGCTATGAGGAGAGGTTGGGTAAACCCGGACTATTTTCACTAGAATGATGGAGGTTGAGGGGCAAACTGATAGATGTTTACAAAATTATGAGTAGCATGGACAGAGTGGCTGGTCAGAAGCTTTTTCCCTGGTGGAAAAGTCAATTATTAGGGCACATAGGTTTAAGGTGCGAGGAGCAACGTTTAGAGGGGATGTGTGAGGCAAGTTTTTTTACACAGAGGATTGTGAGTGCATGGAACTCGTTGCCGGGGGAGGTGGTGGAAGCAGATACGATCGCGATGTTTAAGAGGCATCTTGACAAATACATGGATAGGATGGGAATAGAGGGGGATATGGATCCCGGAAGTGTAGAAGGTTTTAGCTTAGACAGGCATCATGGTCGGCGCATGCTTGGAGGGCTGAAGAGCCTGTTCATATGCTACACCTTTCTTTGTTCTACCCTCTTACAATCCAGTTAGTGACCCGTAACGTTTGGTATAAAGTAGACAAAATTTGAAATCCCAGATATTTACTGAGGTTTGTGGGTTTAAATAAACAGAAGAATATACACAAGTCACAAATGCGAACATTCAGTACTAAATGTTAACTCTCCTAAACTCTAACATTCAGAATGAACATGAATTAACAAGCAATCTGTGGTTGCTATCAAATAGCGGAACAACTAAAGCAATCCCCACATTCTCTCAGCAGCCCACCTAGATGTCAGTGATTATTGAGTCATAAGAATCCTTCAACCACTGTCTTCCTCATGAATAACCTCTGACTGCTGAGTTTCCTTTGACGGCTGTTCCAGCTCAGTCTTCTAGCTCTCTTACTTCTTTGGCCTAAAATGAGTTATTGAGCAACTGGATCCCAACTAGGACTGTCTCAATGTGTTAGAGAGACTAGGGCAGCACAATAGCATAGTGGTTAGCACAGTTGCTTCACAGCTCCAGGGTCCCATGTTCGATTCCCAGCTTGGGTCACTGTCTGTGCGGAGTCTGCACGTTCTCCCCGTGTGTGCGTTGGTTTCCTCTGGGTGCTCCGGTTTCCTCCCACGGTCCAAAGATGTGCGGGTTTGGTGGATTGGTCATGCTAAATTGCCCTTCGTGTCCAAAAAAAAAAAGACTAAGTGTGGGCTGCTGGGTTGCGGGGGTAGGGTGGGGGACGTGGGCTTCAGTAGGGTGCTCTTTGTAAGGGCTGGTGCAGACTCGATGGGCCGAATGGTCTTCTTCTGCACTGTAAATGCTATGATTTTATGAATGACTTTTCACTTCCTAGCTGTTTAGTCTCTTCTCCAAAGCTGTGTGTCACACTGGGTTAGGGGATCGGTTAGCTCAGTTGGTTGGCCGTTGGTTCAATTCCTGGAGCGGCTGAGGTTATTCATGAAGCCCCTGCCTTCTCAACCATGCCCTTCCCCTGAGTTGTGGTGACCCCCCAGGTTAAATCACCACCAGTCAGCTCCCTCCCAAAGGAAAGAGCAGCCTATGGTCCTCAAGGACTGTCATGACTTTCCTTCTCTTTGCCCCAGCTGCCATATTCACAGAGCAACAAGCTTTACTTTGACTTCACTGAGCTGACAATTACCCTAGAGTTTCTCTTAGATAAACTTCTCAGCTGCATAGAGCTATCGACTGTTCCTGGGCTTTTCTTAACCTGAGCTTCTCATGGGCTTCTCTGAGCTCCAGCTACACACAACTATCTGCAGCTTCTTTTTTAGCTCCGAATAACCTCATCATGTGGGCTTACTTTTACACCCAAAAACTTGGTCCAGTGTGACTCTGAGCACCCATCTTTGAACCTATTTCCACTCTCTGTGCTTTTGTGGAAGCGTTGGGCAAGTGGAAAGTTGTGGTCCTCAGCCTCCTCCCTGGCCATATTCTAGCAGTTCATTTTAATCATTCTCTTCTGCACCTTACAGTTCTTCCCACTGCGCGACCCAGATCAGCCAGCAGCACAGTATCATAGAATCCTTAAATTGCAGAAAGAGGCCATTCAGCCCATTGAATCTTCACTGACCCTCTGACAGAGCACTGCGGTCCCACCCCATCCCAGTAACCCCACCAATCCACTTAACCACATCTTTGGATTGTGGGAGGAAACCGGAGCACCTGGAGGAAACCCACGCAGACACGGGAAGAAAGTGCAAATGCCACACAGATAATCACCCAAGACTGGAATTGAATCCGGGTCCCTGGAGCTGTGAGGCAGCAATGCTAACCACTGTGCCACCATGCCGTCCCAGCAATGTCCCAGAGTTATTCACTCATAACTCCACAAACCTGAGGGCACTGAAAACTTTGCTGTCCGTATCCTGACTCGTATCCCATTCTTCCACTGGAGCAGTGGCACCACGGCTCGCTCTGAAGTTCAGCAGGGAGGGTCAAAGCGCAGAAGAGCAGTAGTCATAGGGGCCTTTATATTCAGGGGCACAGATAGGTGCTTCTGTGGACGTGAAAGAGACTCCAGGATGGTATGTTGCCTCCCTGGTGCCAGGGTCCAGGATGTCTCAGTACGGGTAACGGGCATCCTGAAGGGGGAGGGCAAACAGGCAGAGGTCGTTGTACGTATTGGTACTAACGACATATGCAGGAAGAGGCCTGAGGTCTTGCAGCAGTAGTTCAGGGAGCTAGGCAGAAAGTTAAAAGACAGGACCTCTAGGGTTGTAATCACGGGATTACTCCCAGTGCCACGTGCCAGTGAAGCTAGAAATAGGAAGATAGAGCAGCTAAACACGTTGCTAAGCAGCTGGTGTAGGAGGGAGGGTTTCCATTATCTGGACCACTGGGAGCTCTTCCAGGGCAGGTGTGACCTGTATAAGAAGGACGGGTTGCATCTAAACTGGAGAGGAATAAATATCCTGGCCGCGAGGTTTGCTAGTGTCACACAGGAGGGTTTAAACTAGTATGGCAGGGGAGTGGGTACCGGAGCAATAGGTCAGAAGGTGAAAGCATTGAGGGAGAACTAGGGAATAGGGCCAGTATGGCTCTGAGGAAGAGCAGACAGGGAGATGTTGCTGAAAACAACGGGTCTGGTGGCCTGAAGTGCATATGTTTTAATGCAAGAAGTATTACGGGTAAGGCAGATGAACTTAGAGCTTGGATTAGAACTTGGAACTATGATGTTGTTGCCATTACAGAGACCTGGTTGAGGGAAGGACAGGATTGGCAGCTAAACGTTCCAGGATTTAGATGTTTCAGGCGGGTTAGAGGGGGATGTAAAAGGGGTGGCGGAGTTGTACTACTGGTTAGGGAGAATATCACAGCTGTCCTATGGGAGGACACCTCGGAGGGCAGCGAGGCTATATGGGTAGAGATCAGGAATAAGAAGGGTGCAGTCACAATGTTGGGGTTCACTACAGGCCTCCCAACAGCCAGCGGGAGATAGAGGAGCAGATAGGTAGACAGATTTTGGAAACGAGTAAAAACAACAGGGTTGTTGTGATGGGAGACTACAACTTCCCCAATACTGACTGGGACTCACTTAGTGCTAGGGGCTTAGACGGGGCAGAGTTTGTAAGGAGCATCCAGGAGGGCTTTTTAAAACAATATGTAGGTAGTCCAACTAGGGAAGGAGCTGTACTGGACCTGGTATTGGGGAATGAGCCCGGCCAGGTGGTAGAAGTTTCATTAGGGGAGCATTTTGGGATCAATGACCAACAACTCAGTAAGTTTTAAAGTGCTGGTGGACAAGGATAAGAGTGGTCCTAAGGTGAATGTGCTAAATTGGGGAAAGGCTAATTATAACAATATTAGGCAGGAATTGAAGAACCTAGATTGCGGGCGGATGTTTGAGGGTAAATCAACATCTGACATGTGGGAGGCTTTCAAATGTCAGTTGAAAGGAATTCAGGACCGGCATGTTCCTGTGCGGAAGAAGGATAAATACGTCAATTTTCGGGAACCTTGGATAACGAGAGATATTGTAGGCCTCGTCAAAAAGAAAAAGGAGGCATTTGTCAGGGCTAGCAGGCTGGGAACAGACGAAGCCTGTGTGGAATATAAGGAAAGTAGGAAGGAACTTAAGCAAGGAGTCAGGGGGGCTAGAAGGGGTCACAAAAAGTCATTGGCAAATAGGGTTAAGGAAAATCCCAAGGCTTTCTACACGTACATAAAAAGCAAGAGGGTAGCCAGGGAAAGGGTTGGCCCACTGAAGGATAGGCAAGGGAATCTGTGTGGAGCCAGAGGAAATGGGCGAGGTACTAAATGAATACTTTGCATCAGTATTCACCAAAGAGAAGGAATTGGTGGATGTTGAGTCTAGAGAATGGTGTGTAGGTAGCCTGGATCACATTGAGATCCAAAAAGGTGAGGTGTTGGACGTCTTGAAAAATATTAAGGTAGATAAGTCCCCAGGGCCTGATGGGATCTACCCCAGAATACTGAAGGAGGCTAGAAAGGAAATTGCTGAGGCCTTGACAGAAATCTTTGAATCCTCACTGTCTTCAGGTGATGTCCCAGAGGACTGGAGAATAGCCAATGTTGTTCCTTTGTTTAAGAAGGGTAGCAAGGATAATCCAGGGAACTACAGGCCGGTGAGCCTTACTTCAGTGGTAGGGAAATTACTGGAGAGAATTCTTACAGACAGGATCGACTCCCATTTGGAAGCAAATGGACGTATTAGCGAGAGGCAGCATGGTTTTGTGAAGGGGAGGTTGTGTCTCACTAACTTGATAGAGTTTTTCGAAGAGGTCACAAAGATGATTGATGCAGGTTGGGCAGTGGATGTTGTCTATATGGACTTCAGTAAGGCCTTTGACAAGGTACCTCATGGTAGACTGGTACAAAAGGTGAAGTCACACGGGATCAGGGGTGAGCTGGCAAGATGGATACAGAACTGGCTAGGTCATAGAAGGCAGAGAGTAGCAATGGATGGGTGCTTTTCTAATTGGAGGGATGTGACTAGAGGTGTTCCGCAGGGATCAGTGCTGGGACCTTTGCTGTTCGTAGTATATATAAATGATTGGGAGGAAAATGTAACTGGTCTGATTAGTAAGTTTGCAGACGACACAAAGGTTGGTGGAATTGCGGATAGTGATGAGGACTGTCCGAGGACACAGCAGGATTTAGATCATTTGGAGACTTGGGTGGAGAGATGGCAGATGGAGTTTAATCTGGACAAATGTAAGGTAATGCATTTTGGAAGGTCTAATACAGGTAGGGAATTATACAGTGAATGATAGAACCCTCAAGAGTATTGAAAGTCAGAGAAATCTAGGTGTACAGGTCCACAGGTCACTGAAAGGGGCAACACAGGTGGAGAGGGTAGTCAAGAAGGCATACAGTATGCTTGCCTTCATTGGCTGGGGCATTGGCAAATCATGTTGCAGCTGTGTAGGACCTTAGTTAGGCCACACTTGGAGTATAGTGTTCAATTCTGGTCGCCACACTACCAGAAGGATGTGGAGGCTTTAGAGAGGGTACAGAAGAGATTTATCAGGATGTTCCCTGGTATGGAGGGCATTAGTTATGAGGAGCGGTTGAATAAACTCGGTTTGTTCTCACTGGAACGACGGAGGTTGAGGGGTGACCTCTAGAGGTCTACAAAATTATGAGGGGCAAAGACAGAGTGGATAGTCAGAGGATTTTTCCCAGGGTAGAGGGGTCAATTATTAGGGGGCATAGGTTGAAGGTGCGAGAGGCAAGGTTTAGAGGAGATGTACGAGGCTGGTTTTTTACACAGAGGGTAGTGGGTGCCTGGAACCCGCTGCCGGAGGAGGTGGTGGAAGCAGGGACGATGGTGACATTTAAGGGGCAGCTTTACAAATACATGAATAGGATGGGAATAGAGGGATACCGACCCAGGAAGTGTAGAAGATTTTAGTTTAGACGGGCAGCATGGTCCGCGCAGGCTTGGAGGGCCGAAGGGCCTGTTCCTGTGCTGTACTGTTCTTTGCTCCTTTTTCTTTGTTCCATTTTCCTTGTGCTTGTTTATCGCGCCGTGAACCTGGAATTTAAAATTCTCATCCTTGTTTTTAAATCCTTTCATAACCTCAACGTTCCCTTCCTCTTTCTAACCTCCTTTAGACCCACCGTCTCCCTTGATCCCTGTACCCATCAATTCTGGCTTCAGTGGGTGTGCACACCTAATTTACAACAGATAGGTACAGTAGTGTGTGCGCATCAGCGTTATACAATTAGCTATTGCAGACGGAGATGGGCAGGCAGTCTGAGGACTGCTGGAGAGAATGCAGATGCTGAGCCCCACCTAATGATGAGCCTCTGATATTGTCCGTCAGTTGTCAGATGTTGGATGTCCAGCACGAGATGCCTTGAGATGTGACAGAGATAGCAGAGGTATTGTGCATTATGGCACGGATATTGGAGGAGCCCATCCAGGCCACGATCACACGCTTCCAGAGCTCATAGTTTTTCCCATTGTGAGACTGCTGACTGTCATGGAGGGCCAAACCCAGCGGCCAACTGATGGGATACTTGGTATTCATTATGACCTGCACGCCATCACCTTTCTTTGACCACCAGTGCCCAGAGCCATAGTGAGAGAAGGACAAGGAACCTGGAGTCAGATCCAGCTCCTGATGCCTCTTACAGGAGCAGGGAGGGCCAAGTAGACCTCACAACAGTGGATGCTTCGAATTGACATTATTTGGCTGAGTAATATGCGGCACCGGTGTTCATGAGATGGAGCTATGGAGAGAAGGAGCCAATGGCTATGAAGGTGATATTGATTTGGAGAATCTCAGCTAATGGGATCTTCTGACGGTCAGAGCTTTCCACATCTTACGGGCATCCAGGCCCTCACTTGGACCGGCTCATCCACCTTTCTCTGACACCTCATTAGCAAGCTGGGTTGTCTCCCTCAATTCCTCCTCTGACAGGGTTTCCTTTATCTGGAGGGCCAGGTTTGCAGCACACAGCAGCCTGCTACTATGAGGAAAACTCTGCCTTGTGCCTTTTGGAGAGACCCACCTGATATATCTGACATTGGAATCTCGCCGTCAACTGACCGATGGACTGCTGAGTGATGAACCTAATTGTTATGTGGCTTTTGTTGTTGCAATAACCAAGTTCTATCGTTGGACTTTGGATGGGAATCATCAGTCATTTCTTCAGGGGATATCCTTTGTCTCTGAGCAGCCATCCATCCAAAGGCCAAGAACATCCCTGTTACCTGGTTGTGTCTGAGCATGTGGTTGTGTCCCAGGTACCTTGCACACTTGCATTCTTCTTTAATTATGGTCGCACACTATCTGTATGTTTATCCACAGGTCTAATTTGTTGGCGATGAAACCCCCTGGCTTCCCTGCTGGTGCTTTGATGGCTACATTACCTCTTGTAATCATGGGAAACAAACTGTGACAACGACTTGTGAGAAAAGATATAGCTCAAGGAATAAAAGGGACAGTGGCAATATGGATACAAAATTGGTTGAATAATAAGAAGCAGAGAGTAACAATCAATGGATATTGTTTGGGCTAGAGGAAGGTTTGTAGTTGTGTTCCCCTGGGACTCTTGCTTTTGCTGATATATTTCATGATCTACAATCTTGGTGTGTGGGTGACAATTTCAAAGTTTGCGGATGACACAAAACTTGGAAGTATTGTAAACAGTGAAGTGGGCAGCACAGTGGGTAGCACTGTTGCTTCACAGCTCCAGAGTCCCAGGTTCGATTCCCGGCTTTGGTCACTGTCTGTCTGTGTGGAGTCTGTACATTCTCCCTGTGTCTGCGTGGGTTTCCTCTGGGTGCTCCGGTTTGCTCTCTCAAGTCCTGAAAGAAGTGCTGTGAGGTAATTTGGTCATTCTGAATTCTCCCTCTGTGACCCGAACAGGTGTCGGAATGTTATTGACTATGGGCTTTTCACAGTAACTTCATTGCGGTGTTAATGTAAGCCTACTTGTGACAATAAAGATTATTCTTCTTACGATAATGCAGAACTTCAGAAGGACGTTGGTGGAGTGGGCAAATAGGTGGCAGATGAAATTCAATGTGGAGTAATGTGAGGTTATATGGTTGGGTATGAAGAACATGGCGAGACAATATAAAATAAGGGGAAAAGTCTTAAGGGGATACAGGAGCAGAGGGACCTGGGTGTATATGTGCACAGATAATTGAAGGTGGCAGGACAGATGGATAGAGCAGTTAATAAAGCATACAGTATTCTGGGCTTTATTAATAGGGGCATAGAGGACAAGAGCAAGGAGGTTATGCTGAACACATGCAAGATGCTAGTTAGGTACAATATTGTATACAGTTATGGGTGCCACATTATTGAAGGATGTGAACACATTGGAGAGAGTGTAGAAGAGGTTTACAAGGATGGTTCCAAGGATGAGGAACTTTAGATATGAAGATATGAGGTGCTGGGATTATTCTCTCTTGAGAGAAGCAATCTGAGAGGGGATTTGATACAGATGTTCAAAATCATGAGGAGGCTGGACAGAGTGATGGGGAGAAATGGCTCTCACTCGTAAATAGATCACAAACAAGAGGACACAGATTTAAAGTGATTTGCAAAAGGAGCAAATGTGGTGTGAGAAATAATTTTTTTGCACAACTATTGATTTGGGTCTGGAATGCACTACCTAGAACTATGGTGGCGGCAGGTACAATCAAGGCATTCAAGAGGGGATTCGATGAGTATTTAAATACCAACAATATGGAGGATTGTTATCGGGCGGCACGGTCGCACAGTGGTTTGCACTTGCTTCACAGCGCCAGGGTCCCAGGTGCGATTCCCGCTTGGGTCATTGTCAGTGTGGAGTTTGCACGTTCTCCCCGTGTCTGAATTCTCTCTCTTTGTACCCGAACAGGTGCCGGGTGTGGTGATGAGGGGATTTTTACAGTAACTTCATTGCTGATGTAAGCCTACTTGTGACACTAATAAAGAATATTATTACAGGGAAAGGCACTAAATCATGACATTTGTGTGGAGAGCCAGTGCAGACATGATGGACCAAACGGCCTCCTTCTGTTCCATAACAATTCTGTGATTCTGACTATCTCCCACCACTTGCCCTCCCACCATTCAACTATCCCCCCGACCGTACCTGACTACGCTCCTTCAAACACCCGACCACCCTCATCCATCATCCAGATATTGCTTGATCTGGCCTGACTACCTCCCAGTACCTGACTTCCCCCCCCCCCCCCCCCCCCCCGCCGACCTGACCTGACTACACCAACCAGACCAGACTAACCTTCCACCACTCAACTACCCCAACTCAATCAGCCTTGACTACCCCTCTCCCCACTGACCAGACTGACTATCCCCCACCACCCATCTATCCCCTTGATCCGACCTGATTATCCCCCACCAGCCGACTATCGTCGTTGGGGTGATAGCCAGGTCTGGTCTGGTTGGGTTGGGGGGGAGGGGTCGTAGTTTGATGGTGGGGGTGTTAGTCAGGTCTAGTCGGGGGGTAATTGGATGGTGGATGGTTAGTCAGGTCTGATTAGGGGGATATTTGAATGGTGGGGGGTAGTCCAGTCTGGTTGCGGTGGGTAGTCAGGTCTGGTCGGGGGCATAGTTGAATGGTGAGGGGGTAGTTAGGTCTGGTCGGGGAGGGTATAGTCGAGTGTTGGGTGGTAGCCAGGTCTGGTCACCGAGTTTAGTTGGGTCTTTTCGCAAAAGGCAGTCAGGTCTGATTGTGGGGTTAGTGGGTGGGGGATGGGGTAGTCCGGTCTGTTAGGGAGGAGTAGTCAGGTCTGGTCACGAGGGGTAGTCAGGTCTACTGTGGGCCTGTTTCTCATGATCTGGGCTAGTTTAATTTATGATGTAATTTATTGTCTGGTGGTAGTGCGGAAACCAATACGTTCCACACTGCTGAGAAAGGAGAGTTACAGGGTAGAGGAAAACCTCATTTTCCAAGCTGGGTTAATTGAAGGATTTTTATGCCATTGAATAATTTCCTACAGGAAAGACTGATTTACAGCAGTGGTAATGTAAATATTTGCTTTTCGAATGGTATGAGCCAGCTCTGTACCACTCTGGGATTAGGAAAATTGAGCATGTAACTGGGAGAGGAGAAACCATCAAAACATTTTCACTGTTTCAAAAATCGACTTGATGAAAAATACCTTAGTGACATTTGATCATGTTGGTTAGAAATGAATGGTGGTTGCCTCAGGAATGGAACTTTAGTTGATTATTTCCTCCTAAATATTAGTCGTTATTTGTACCTAGATGAGATAATGTTGCATTAAACTATACTTGCTCATCATACATCTTACATTTTGAAACCTTTTGCTTTGTGTTCGGGAAGTAAAACCTGTGCAGTGAAGATGACAACATTGCTGAATGTCTTCCCTCCCTCTCTGGCAGAAAGCTATGATGAGATGAGATGTTGCACAATCATGGCATCGGAGAAATGGGACTGCATTATCAATGGGTGAGGTAGAGATTTTCCACAGCATATTGCGTTCTTTAGAATCCCAGTATCCGTGATAGTTAACTGGTACTGGGAAGAGTGATCTGTTCAGAGGTGATGTGTGTAGATTTTTCACTGGCATTCAATGCAGTGTCCAGGGTTGATAGATTGCACAGTATTGAAGTGTTGTTTCGCAGTTTTTGTGTTCTTGTCTGAAACATTGATGTGCTAACAACTGCGACATTGTTGTCCTATGGAGGAGTGACATGTCTTATCAATGATGCCTGCAGGAGCCTGATTCTGTGTTTGTGGAAAGTTTGTGATTTTCTATTCATAGATGGAATAGAATAGAATAGAACCCCTACAATGCAGAAAGAGGCCATTCAGCCCATTGAGTCTGCACTGACCCTCCAAACACTCTACCTAAGTCCACTCAACTGCCTACCCTGCCATTACCCCTTAACCTAACCTACACATCCCTGGTCACTGAGGGACACTTTAGCACGGCCAATCCCACCTAATCTGCACTACTTTGGACTGTGGGAGGAAACTGGAGCACCCGTAAAAACCCACACAGACACGGGGAGAACGTGCAGACTCCACACAGGGGGTGGCCCAAGGCTGGAATTGAATCCAGCTCCCCGGCGCTGTGAGGCAGCAGTGTTAACCACTGTGCCACCGTGCCGCCCCTACTGTTTCACAATTTTTCCTGAGCGATCAGTAATCCATCTTGTTTTCTGTGAAGACTTTGGGTGATTTTTATTTGTACTGCTCATGATTCCAAATAATAGCTTGATGTAATAATTGTTAGAGTTTTGCATTGTATGGCAAGAGAAAATATCTGAAATGCAAGATGAAATTACTATCTCCAAATCTTAATTTTTTATTATTTCTGTTTTTATGATGATCTCAGTTATTGTCCTGCTGAGTATATGGTTGTGCAGTATTAATACCAACGGTGCTACTGTCAACAGCAAAATATAGACATATTTAAAAACCTTATTGTTTATATGTAATTTGTGCCAAGTGGTTTAGCACAGTGGGCTAAATCGCTGGCTTGTAATGCAGAACACAGTATAGAAGCGCGGGTTCAATTCCATACCAGCCTCCCCGAACAGGTGCTGGAATGTGGCGACTGGGGGCTTTTCACAGTAACTTCATTGAAGTCTAATTGTGATAATAAGTGATTATAATATTATTATTATTAAGTGTAATATTAAATAGTGTGATACCAAGCTTAATGTATTTTTTACTCTTAATATACTCTTACGGCCAGAAGTGACACTTGTTCATAAGATTTTACATGGCTGTCACTTTTCGGGATTCACTTTTTCTTCTCCCAAACGACGTGACCAGCTCCCTGAATGGCTTCATGAGTTTGTACCTTCCAAGCAGCATAAAGTCAAGCTGGCCAGAACGCCTTGGGTTTGATTCCCATACATTACTGAATTTTCCTGATTTTAACTGGGGCAGGATGGGGCAGTGTCTATACCCCTGAGTATTCTTTTTCTTTGCCATTAATTTTCTCCCTCCTTTTAGGTCGCTCCTATTCCAGTTCCATTGTCAAATGGATGGGGACAGGCCACCTTACCCTCAATGTTACTTTCCACTCAAGACATTAGCACAGAATGTTTGTTCCCCTGTGCTATCCCAGAAGATGCACTGGTGACCCTGCCTAACCCTTGAAGTCCCCATCTAAGGACTGGAATTGCCCAGGAAGTTTAAACTTCCGACGGACAATTACCCTGCACTAGGAACTATCCAATTTAATTTGGAGATGGTTATTACTCTGTTAGCAGAACAGTTGGAATAATAGAATCCCTACAGTGCAGAAGGAGGCCATTCAGCCCATTGAGTCTGCGCCGGCCCTTGGAAAGAGCACCCTACATAAGCCCACATAATCTACGAACTGGTGCATTTGGAATTTTGAGCATGTTAACTGGTAAAATGTTGGTTGCATTGTATTCAAACTGGTTAATTGGTATAGTAAGGTTGGGACACTTGGGCTGGAAAACTGCGGGTAGTACAGGGTGCTGACAACACACGGTGTAGGCACACCCATCACAATTTTCAATATTTCAGCCATTGAAAGAACATGGAGTCGGCTCGCCATTCAATCCAGTATGGTGGGTGGGTTCCTGACACTGGAGGGCCAATGTAAGCTTTCCAGTACTCAGTGATCTGCAGCCCATGAACCGAGGTGGAGCTACCAAAAGTAAGTTGAAAAGGGAGAAGGCCAGGGAAGTTTGGTTCTTATTTTTAAACTGTCACAGGCACCTGGCCATGATCCAGGAGGGTCCAAGGGTTGTGCGTCCCTTGCTTTGTCTACCATCACCCCCACCCCATCATTCTCACTCCACCATGTATGTCTGGATGTGGTCCAGTGCAATATGGACTGCCCACACTATTGACTGAAAAGCCCAGTGGGAGTGGAAACGAGGCTTTTATAGGCTCCTTAAAGCCTATAATTGGTCCTCATTCGCTGCCTGCCACTTGGCAGTGGCCGGCTGATCCATCCTGAAGCACTCGCATTGAAAATGGCTTGAGGTTGTGGCAATAAACCGGTGTAGAGGCTGGCGGGGCAACGTTGCACGCTGGTCTGACGGAGCAGCGTTGCATGCTGGCCTGCTTCAAATCCTGACTCCAACCCATTTGAAAAAAGCAGCCATAAGTACTTGGTCCAGATTGATTTCTGCTATGTTGTATTTTTCGTGTTTCCTTATCTACATGTTGAGTGCCTTCTTGGATTTCTATATTTGGAGATTATTTAGAATTAATTGAAGGATGCATAGTTTCATTTCAATGGGGAAGATTATGGAAAGTGTGGCATTCAAAACATTGTGGGGTTTTAATGAAATAAGAAAGAACTGTTTTACTGGTGGAAGGTTCGGTAGACAGATCAGATGTTGAAGTAAAAACAAAATGCTGGAAATGGCTCAGCAAGTCTGTCAGCATCTGTAGAGAAAGGAATAGAGTTGAGTCCCATATGATTTCTTCAAAACTTCAGACTATTCTTTGTCTACCAAACCTTCTGCCAGTAAAAACAGTTCTTCCTTATGTACTTCATTAAAACCCCTCATCGTTTTGAATGCCACACTTTCCTTAATCATCTCTGGTCTGGGTGAAATAATTCCAGCTTCTCTGGTGTTTCCATTGAACTGAAACCCTGCAACCTGCAACCAATTCTAATTAATCTCCAAATCTAGGAATCCAAGAAGGCACATGTAGGTCAGACCAGGTAAGGATTACAAATTTCCTTCCCTAAAGGATATTGGTGAATCAGGTGGGTCTTTATGACATTGACAGTGATTTCATGGTCAACATTTTACTTTTTAATACCAGATTTATATTGAATTACAACGTCACTCTCTGCCATGGTGAGTTATGAACTCGGGTCTCCAGAACATTACCCTGGGCCTCTGGATTATGAGCCCTGTAACAATAACACTACACCGCCATCGCTCCCTCCTCTGGGACTTTGGTTCAACAACAGGCTTCCAACCCTTACCCCTATCCATTCCCCGTGCCCCATCCATGGCAACTCATACCAACCCAAATATCCATGACTATGGCTTCTCATACATTCCGTGCCAGCCCTTGCTCCACTATCCGTGGTCCCTTATACCCTCCATGCCACCCTATTTCTTCCATCACCCCCATGGTAACTTATAGCCTCTATGCCAAGGTAGAGCCAAGTCAAGTTGCTCCACCTACCACCTTTCATGCCAACTCTCCGAGTGTCTACCATGGGCAAACATCAGGAGTCATGAGTGATGGAATAAAATAGAGTTCCAAGTTCTGTTACAGGGACCACAATATTAACAAAACATTCTAATTAATAAAAGCTCATTCAATACTTTTAAATTCAAGTACTTAATTGTTTATAAAATCATTTATATTCAAAGCCCCTCATCCAGTATTAATGTGCAGAGGTGATTATTTTAAAATTCTAGGAACTACAAGACATAACAAAGACTGTTCATCATAGATTATCATAGAATCATAGAATTTACAGAGCAGAAGGAGGCCATTTGGCCCATCGAGTCTGCACTGGCTCTTGGAAAGAGCAACCTACCCAAGGTTCACACCGTCACCCTATTCCCATAACCCAGTAACCCCACCCAACACTAAGGGCAATTTTGGACACTAAGGGTAATTTAGCATGGCCAATCCACCTAACCTGCACATCTTTGGACTGTGGTAGGAAACCGGAGCACCCGGAGGAAACCCACGCACACACGGGGAGAATGTGCAGACTCCGCACAGACAGTGACCCAAGCCGGGAATCGAACCTTGGACCCTGGAGCTGTGAAGCAATTGTGCTATCCACAATGCTACCGTGCTGCCCTAATGTTCAGTGGCAGGGCAGAAATGTGAATAAATGGGCTCAAACATGGAGTTGTGGCATCTCAGAAGAATGTCTGCTGCATCAATTTAAATTTCTTAAACCAGTTGTTCTCTGGTCTTGGAGAAAGACTGCCAGGTTAGTAATAGATTAGTCCGGTGTCTTGTGGCTCGATGATCATTAGGCTGAGACTGGCTCAACTAATTTCAAGTAGTGGATCTGAGAAGAGATTTCCATTCTTGGTGAATACAAATCTTGTTGTTTGCTGGTCGATTGTCGTTACTCATTGCCCAGCCCCAATGTGCATTGTTCGTTTTCCACATCAACAAGTTAATTGCAGGCGTTTGTTTGGAGTGAATAATACTGGAGAACTTTACTGTACATGGAGGTGATTTGGGTATCATGGCTGTGCTGGCTCTTTCCTACAATGTGTGGCCCTCGGAAGAAATAGTCAAAATATTACTCACCAGATGGGAGGCGACAGAGGCTATGCTTGGTTTTACTCCTCAAGCTAAGGCACAGAAAACAGTATATTTTTTCACTTTGTTTCATTGGTAAGATCTGCTCTGATTTTATGTCATAGAATTAGAATCATAGAATTTACAGGGCAGAAGGAGGCCATTTGGCCCATCGAGTCTGCACCAGTCCATGGAAAGAGCACCCCACTTAAGCCTCTACCCTATCTCTGTAACCCAGCAACCCCAGTTCACCTTTTTGGACACTAAGGCAATTTATCATCGCCAGTCCACCTAACCTGCACATCTTTAGGCTGTGAGAGGAAAGAAACCGGAACACCCTAGCCGGGAATCGAACCTGGGACCCTAGAGCTGTGAAGCAACTGTGCTAACCACTGTGCTACTGTGTTGCCCTTTATAGAAAGCACTGATCCTGTTGCTTTATTTAGAAGGTTTATATTGTGTTGACTTTATCTGTATGTTCTACAGTATGTGTGCTATTTTTGTTTTTTTGGAAAGAAGCCAAAAGATGCATTTTGCTGCCTGCATGGAAACTGAGAAATAATTGTTCACTGGGGCATAGTTGTTTTGGAGTCGAATGCTAAGTTCTTGCAATATAAACAGAAATGTAAAAAATCAGTAGGTGTTCCCATTTTACTTGCTGCACTGGCTCAAGCTGTACTTGTATTCATTGTGATATTTGGAATTTAGCTGGTATGTAAAGTATAAAATATATTTTCTTCTATAAACCATTGCTTCAAATTATTCCCTGCCATGGCAATCTCTGCAAAACGTGCCAGATCATCGACATGGATACCACTATTACACGTGAGAACACCACCCACCAGGTATGCGGTACATACTCGTGCGACTCGGCCAACGTTGTCTACCTCATACGCTGCAGGAAAGGATGTCCCGAAGCGTGGTACATTGGCGAGACCATGCAGACGCTGCGACAACGAATGAACGGACATCGCGCGACAATCACCAGGCAGGAATGTTCCCTTCCAGTCGGGGAACACTTCAGCAGTCAAGGGCATTCAGCCTCTGATCTCTGGGTAGACGCGTGACAACGCAGAATCGCCGAGCAGAAACTTATAGCCAAGTTCCGCACACATGAGTGCGGCCTCAACCGGGACCTGGGATTCATGTCGCATTACATTCATCTCCCACCATCTGGCCTGCGAAATCCTACCAACTGTCCTGGCTTGACACAATTCACACCTCTTTAACTTGGGGTTACCCCATCTCTGGATCTGTAAAGATTTAATCACCTGCTAATGGTCGCATTCCAAGCATTGTTTGGCATCTTTGAATTTGTCTATATATATGTTTCTGGAACAGACCTCTTCATTCACCTGAGGAAGGAGCAGTGCTCCGAAAGCTAGTGACATCGAAACAAACCTGTTGGACTTTAACCTGGTGTTGTAAGACTTCGTACTGTGCTCACCCCAGTCCAACGCCGGCATCTCCACATCATTCAAATTATTCAGCCTGGGTGTTTTAATTTGTTGCTGTGTTCGATTGACGCCTCATTCTAAATGATGGAACCTGTGCAAATTACCCGCACCCATTTATAAGTTCACTGAATATCATTGGCAGCAGGAGAAAGCAAACAAAGATGAAGGATACAGATGATGGAGGATCACTGTGAAGTCTGGCATCGGGCCTCAGCATCTTCCTTGCCTTTGAGAGTTTGTAACTTTTTGGTTCCTGGAAAAAGAAAAAAGTCACTTCTCAAATGAGAAAAACAGAAAATTAACCATCCCTGCCTCTCACTGCCCCACCGGCAGAATTAGATATACTTGAGAGAATAAGTTCCTCTGTGACTTTGGATATCCAATTCTGTTTCTGGACATGCTAAAAAACACAATGAAAATTATTTCCAAGTAACTTGAAGTCACATTCGGAGGGGAGGAGTGCAAATGTGCAAGAGGATTTTTGATAAAAGTACATATCATAATTCTGAACCAATTCCCTCAAAGGCCAGAATGCAGCTTCATGCACAGTTACTGAGGTGATGAGCCCAAATATTTCATCTAGATGCACTCTCATAAGCAGCATCACAATCAAAGTGTGCACAGGAAACAGAGCCACTCGCCCCATTGTGCCTGCGTTCGAGAAATCCAGATCTAATTCCACTCGCCCCACAGGGGCCCAGTATCTCAATCTGAGTCAAATATTTACTCCAGTCGTCCATTAAAATATATGGGGCTGGATTCTCCGATTTGAAGACTAAGTGCTGACGCCGGCGTGGGAACAGTGGTGTTTTACGCCAGAACAAACGCCGCAAAAGCAGCACCGATCCTACGTCTGGTGGGGTCTAGCAGACACGCAACGTAAAGCCCCCGGCTTTACCTGCGGATAAGGCCGAAGAATTGCCAGGTCCGTGGCCGCACAGGCGCATGGCGGCGGCCTGCAGTGGCCATGCTGTGCAACATGGCTCCGGCCACACGTGGACCCAGCCTGCCACACACTGTCCCCCAGTAAGCCCCCCTTCCCCTGGAACAGTTCCACCTGACTGTGGTGTCGCTGGACTCAATCCGCAGCCGCCACGCCGGGTTCATGAAAAACAAAGGATAAATGTTCCACGCCGTCGGGAACTCGGCCCATCCGTGGCGGAGCATCAGGGGAGAGACCCAGGTGATGCTCTGAGGCCGTCCTTACGGCGTGTGGTGTACTCTTTGAGTATGCTGTTTTCGAGGGGGCGATGCATCGCAAAAGCACCGCCGCCCCCGATTTCGGTGTAAACGGGGATTCTCCGGCCAATCGCCAAACGCGATTTCGGTATCGCCGACCGGAGAATCCCGCCCAAGATGCTTTCTACCTGTACTGTTCCCTGTGGTAAAGCATTCCATGTCCTACATGTATGCGAATGGAGAAATAGGAGGAAATGTTTCTTTGTGACAATTTAAAAATGATGACGGCTTGTCATTTGCTTTCAAACCAGAGAAAATATTGTTTCCTGCTAAAGCATATAAAACACTCTGTTAAATATTGTTTTTCTGCTCCAACAGAAATAGTTCCAGATTTTAAACCACTTCTCAGAATTGAGATTTTCCGGTCCACCACAGGCGATGGAAAATCTGGAGAGGCAGCCAAGAATCCATTGACCTTTAAAAAAATTTAGAATACTCAATTATTTATTTTCCAATTAAGGGGCAATTTAGCGTGGTCAAGCCACCTAACCTGCACATCTTTGGGTTGTGGGGGTGAATCCCACTTGGACACGGGGAAATGTGCAAACTCTACACAGACAGTGACCCGGGGCCGGGATCGAACCCGGGTCCTTGGTGCTGTGAGGTTGCATTGCAAATCACTGCGCCATCATGCCGTCCCCGAGTCCATTGACTTAAAAAAAAACTTTCAACATCCTAATATAGAAGCAAAATAATACAGATGCTGGAATCTGAAACAAAAACAGAGACTCCTGGAAAAGCCCAGCAGGTCTGGCATCATCCGATTGAATCAACACTGAAACTTCTGTGGTTTTAATATCATTTCCATAGTGAGGTGCCCAGACCAGCACGTGGTACTCTTAATTGGCACCACTGTTTCAGCTAATGAATTGGAGGTGGGACAGGATTTATGGTCAGACTTGGAGCAGTCTATTTTACAGTGACCGGTCTATTTATAGAACACACTCTTATTTTAATAGAGCTCTACAATAAACAGTGTATTTACTCACCAAACATAAGCACATAAGAACAGAGCCCATTAAAAACATCTCTAGAAATTACAGCAAAGTCTCTTGATTAGAGCAGGGCTACATGTCCAGCAGCAACTTGCAGTCAATGGAGTATAGTTTCATAAGTTGTGTGTCAAATAAATTCCACTCAAACACAGTAGCGAAGTCTCAAAGTGTAATTCATGAGGGAAATTACCTAATCATCACATTCTGGCCAGGAATAATGGTGTCACGTGATGCAGCCAATAATCACCACTTCCACCTTGTGAGCCTACTATCGTGATCTTTCCAAATCTTCCTAATCTCCTCAAAGGATTTTCTTCCTTGTTGTGACTTTCCATTTTTGTTAGACAATATTTTATTGAGGCATTTATAATTTATTTTTGATAAACAATTTTATTGAGGCATTTTAACATAGTAAACAACAACAATACAAAACAGTGTGCAAAGAAAAATCAACATAGTGCAAAAACCAGCTCTCCTCCCACAAGGATCCGCCTAACTAACCCCCTAATCTACATTGCCCTAACCCCCTTCCCGCTCTCTCCCCCCCCCCGTTGACGGTTAATTTTCCGTGAAGAAGTCGATAAATGGTTGCCACCTCTGGGCAAACCCTGACAGTGACCCTCTCAGAGCGAACTTCATTTACTCCAAACCGAGAAAGCTCACCATATCCGATAGCCAGGCCGCCAACTTCGGGGGCTTTGAGTCCCTCCATGCCAGCAGAATTTGTCGCTGGGCTACCAGGGAAACAAAGGCCAAAACGTCAGCCTCTCTCTCCTCCTGGACTCCTGGGTCCTCCGAGACCCCAAAAATTGCCACCTCTGGACTCATCACCACCCTTGTTTTCAGTACCCAGGGCATAATGTCCGCAAATCCCTGCCAGTACCCCCTGAGTTTTGGGCATGCCCAGAACATGTGGACATGGTTCGCTGGTCCTCCCGCACATCTGGCGCACCTGTCATCCAGTCCAAAGAATTTACTTGTCCGGGACACTGTCATGTGGGCGTGGTGGACGATCTTGAATTGAATCAGGCTGAGCCTAGCACATGTTGCGGTTGCGTTAACCCTGCTCAACACCACCTCCCATAAGTCCTCTTCTATCTCACCTCCAAGCTCCACTTCCCACTTAAGCTTCAGATCCTCGGTCTGCGTCTCCTCTGCCCCCATAAGTTCTTTATATATATCCGAGACCATCCTCTCCCCCACCCATCTACTGGAAACTACCCTGTCCTGGATGCCCCTAAGTGGCAGGTGTGGGAAGGATGGAATCTGTCTGCGTCGAAAGACCCGCACCTGCAAGCACCTGAGATCATTCCCTCTCGCCAGCCCAAATTTCTCCTCCTCGCCCTCATGTTCGGGAAGCTCCCTTCTAAGTACAGGTCCCCCATCCTCTCAATCCCAGCCCTCCGCCATGTTCGGAATCCACCGTCCATATTCCCTAGGGCAAACCGGTGATTGTCGCAAATTGGGGACCAATCTGATGCTCTCACTTCTCCCACGTGCCTTCTCCATTGGCCCGAGATCCGCAAAGTCTCGTCTTTATAGCCACCACTATAGGGCTGGTGGAGTGCCGTGCCGACGGGAGCGGCAGGGGCGCCGTAACCAGGGCCGCCAAGCTGGTGCCCCTGCACGAAGCTGCCTCCATCCGCCCCCAATGCCCCTGCACGAAGCTGCCTCCATCCGCCCCCAAACCGACCCTACACCCACCATCCACTTCCTTATCATAGCTATGTTGGCCGCCCAGTAATAATTACTAAAGTTTGGCAGCGCCAGCCCCCCTTCCCCTCGGTTCTTCTCGAGCATCAATCTCCTTACCCGCGAGGACTTTCCCGCCCACACAAATCCCACAATCATTTTATTGACCTTCTTAAAAAAGGACCAGGAATCTCGGGAGGATCGTCATTTTAACCGTCTGCGCTTTCCCCGCTAGTGTCAGTGGGAGCGCATCCCACCTCCGGAACTCGATCCTCATTTGCTCCACCACTGCAAACAACTCACTTTTTGCCATGTTCAGTTTATACCCAGAGAACTGGCCGAATACCCTCAGGATTCCCATGATTTCATCCATCCCAGCCACTGGATCCGTGACGTATAAGAGCAGGTCGTCGGCGTATAACGAAACTCTGTGCTCCACCACCCCCCCCCCCCGAACCAGCCCCTTCCAACCCCTAGAAGCTCTCAAGGCAATTGCCAGCGGCTCTATTGCTAGCGCAAACAGCAGTGGGGAGAGGGGGCACCGCTGCCTTGTCCCTCGGTACAGTCTAAAATAGTCAGACGTCGTCCTATTCGTCCTTACACTAGCCTCCGGAGCCTGGTACAGCAGCCTGACACAGTCGATAAAGCCCTCCTCGAACCCAAATCGTCCCAGCACCTCCCATAAATAGTCCCACTCAACCCGGTCGAAAGCCTTCTCGGCATCCATTGCCACAACTACCGCTACCTCCCTACTCTCTGGAGGCATCATGATCACATTCAGCAGCCTTCTTAGGTTGGCCACCAACTGCCTGCCCTTGACGAATCCGATTTGGTCTTCCATAATAACGTCCAGCACACAGTCCTCAATCCTAGCAGCCAAGAGCTTGGCCAGTAATTTTGCATCTACGTCGAGCAGAGAGATCGGCCTATAGGACCCACATGCCTCCGGGTCTTTGTCCCGTTTCAATATCAGGGAAATGGTGGCCTGTGACATCGTCGGCGGTAAAACCCCTCTGTCTCTTGCCTCATTAAAAACCCTAACCAGCACTAGCCCCACTATCTCAGAGAACTTTTTATAGAACTCCACCGGATACCCATCCGACCCCGGGGCTTTACCCGATTGCATGGCCCTCAAGCCCACCAATATTTCTTCGGTCCTAACGGGGCCCCCAGCCCATCAACCAACCCCCCACCCACTTTTGGGAAGGTCAGTCCATCCAGTAATGGGCCTCATCCCCTCTGGCCCCGCGGGGGGCTCCGAGGTATAAAGCTTACTGGAGAAGTCACTGAATACCTTGTTCAGCCTTGCCGGATCTCCTACCAAGTTTCCCCCCGCCTGTCGACTACCTTCCCTATTTCCCTAGCCGCCTCCCTCTTCTTCAATTGCTGTGCCAGCATTCTACTGGCTTTCTCCCCATGCTCATAGATCGCGCCCTTTGCCTTCCTAAGCTGCTCTACTGCCTTACCTGTGGACAATACTCCAAACTCCGTCTGTAGCCTTCGTCGTTCCCTTAAAAGCTCTGCCCTCGGGGTCACCGCATATCTCCTGTCTACCTGTAAAATCTCCATCACCAGTCGGTCTGTTTCTGCCCTGTCCGTCCTGTCCCTATGTGCTCGAATCGAGATCAGCTCCCCTCTCACCACTGCCTTCAGTGCCTCCCAGAGCACCACAGCTGAGACTTCCCTTGTGTCATTGACCTGCAGGTAGTTTTGCACACATTTCCTCACCCTCTCACACACCGCCTCGTCCGCCAACAGATCAATCGCTAGCCTCAATTGAGGGCGCTGAAAGCTTTTCTTACAGACCTGCAGATCAACCCAATGTGGAGCATGGTCCGAAATAGCGATCGCCGAATATTCTACTTCGGTCACCCCTGCCAGCAAATCCTTGCTCATGATGAAAAAAATCAATTCGGGAATACACCTTATGTACATGTGAATAGAACAAAAACTCTTTCCCCATCGGCCGACTAGCCCTCCATGGGTCAGCCCCCCCCCCATTTGCTCCATGAACTCCCTCAGTTCCTTTGCCATCGCCTGCACCTTACCCGTTTTTGAACACGACCGGTCCAGACCAGGGTCAAGGACTGTGTTAAAACCCCCTCCCATAATCAGCCTGTGCGAGTCCCAGGTATCTTCCCCAGCAGTCTCTTAATAAAATCTACATCTTCCCAATTTGGGGCATATACATTGACCAAAACTACCTTCATCCCCTCAAGCTTGCCACTCACCATGACAAACCTGCCTCCCCCATCCGAGATTGTGCTACCCACCTAGAATTGCACCCGCTTGTTAACCAAAATCGCTACCCCCCTGGTTTTAGTGTCCAGCCCGAGCAGAAGACCTAGCTAATCCAGCCCTTCCTTCATCTGACCTGGTCAGCTACTTTCAGATGAGTCTCCTGAAGCATTATTACATCCGCCTTCAGCGCCCTCAGATGCACGAACACACGTGCCCCCTTTACCAGCCCATTTAACCCTCTAACGTTCCAGGTGATCAGTCTGGTTGGGGGGCACTGTGCCCCCCTCACCGATCAGCTATTTCCTTTATTGGCGCCGCCCCTAGCCCCTGTGGCGCGCTTCCCCTGGCCCGCCTCCTGTCAGCCCCCACCTCCGACCGCCTCCATGTTACCAAACCCAAGTCCCTCCCTCGTCAGCAGATCAACTACCCCCCTTCCTCCCCCTTGCAACAACACCCTGTAACCTAACCACTGCCATAAACTAGCTATATACACACCCCCCACCTGGCTTCCGTAGACCAGCTCACCCAGCTAGCCTGGTGACTCTCGAATCCGGCGCCAACAAGTCTCCCACCTATTGTTCCTTCTGACCCATCCATCCCGCCCATCGACACCACATCCCCAAACCAGCCATCCTCGAGCAATTGCTCTGAAAAAAAAAAAGCAAAAAGCAAGGAACAACGAATACCTCGACGCTAGTGCAAATCAAGTAATACAAAATAAGTGATAGGCACTTCCAACCACCCCGATCAGAACACAAAAAGCCCCCTGCACCAAATACCTTAACTTCCCTCTTTTCCAACGAAAACTCGAATACAGAAGGAAAAAACAAGAAACAAGAAAAACATGTAAACATCACTTAGTAACTTTTTAACTTAAGTCCAAAAGTCCTCAGTTCGGCACCAGCCCTTCTCTCTTGGCGAAGTCCATTGCGTCCTCGGGCTCCTCAAAATAATGGCGCTGTCCCTCGTGCATGACCCAAACGCACGCCGGGTATAGCAGCCCAAACCTCACCTTCTTGAACAAAATCTCTTTGACTTGCCTGTAGCCTGCCCTCTTTCTGGCCACCTCCACGCTCAGGTCCTGGTAGATGCGCAAGACACTATAGTTCCAATTGCAGCTCCACGTGTGCTTAGCCCACTGTAGCACCCACTCCTTGTCCAGGAACCCGTGGAACCTGGGGGTGGGGTGGGGGGTGGGGGGGCCCTGCTCGTGGCTGCCTCGCCAGCGTCTGTGCGCCCTGTCCACCTCCAACGGGCGAGGGAAGGCATCGTTCCCCAACAGCTTCTGGAACATGTCTGCCACATACGCAGCGGCGTCCTCTCCCTCAGCCCCCTCCGGGAGACCAGCGATTCTTAAATTCTGCCGACGGGACCTATTTTCCAGGTCCTCCACCTTTTCCAGAAGCCTTTTTTGTTGGCCTTTCAGCGTCCCCATCTCCACGTCAACCACCGTTTGATGATCCTCCTGCTCCTCCAGCGCCTTCTCCAGCTTTTGGATCGTCCGATCCTGGGCATCCCGCCTGTGCTCCAGGCGCTTGATTGATTTCTGGATCGAGTCTAAATTGTCCCGTTTCAGCGCGGTGAAGCCCTCTTGAATGACCTTCAGCAGATGCTCCGTTGTTGGCTGGGCTGTCTGCACCGAGGTCTGGACATCGGCCATATTGTCCTCAGCAGCAGCTTCTGCTCTGCCCTTGCTTGCCCACTTCTTCAGCTGTTTGAGATTCTTTCTGCTTCTTAATTCCATACACCTATATCTGCAGTCAGTGCCTGAGTGCCTATGCCTTCAGATCCAGCGCTCAAAAGTACCAAAAAGTCAGGGGAAAAGGTCCAAAAGTCCGACCGGAGCGAGAACCGCCAAATGTGCAGCTTACTCCCTCATAGCCGCCACCGGAAGTCCAGGCATTTATCATTTTAACATTTTAACATTTTGAACAACAGAGAAATCCAACACACGCAAACCCCCCACAGTAACACACCCAACTCCCCCCAGCATTAAACCCTAACTATCCATACATTAGATTCCTTGCCCTCAATCGTCACTTATATGCCTCCCCCCGCTGACGGTCAATTTCCCTTGAAGTCGATGAACGGCTGCCACCTCCGAATGAACCCCTTGAGGCGAACTTAATTTCCTCTAGCCTAAGAAACCCTGCCATGTCACTGACTCAAACCCCAGACTTTGGAGGCTCCGAATCTCTCCATCCCAAAATCCCGTACCTGCAGTTACCGGAACCCATTCCCACTCGGTAACTGAAACTCCTCCTCTAGCTCCTCCAGGCTCGGGAAACCCTTCTCAATGAAGAGGTCCCCAAATCTTTCAATCGCTGCCTGCTGCCACCTCCTGAAGCCCCCGTCCAGCCCCCACCGGAGCAAATCAGTGGTTATCACAGATCGGTGACCACACTGACGCCCCTCCAGTCTCATGTGCTATTTCCATTGCCCCCACACTCTCAGGACTGCCAGTACCACTGGGCTTGTGGAGTACCGCGCCGGCGAGAACGGCAGAGGTGATGTTAACAAAGCCTCCAAACTCGTACCCTCACAGGACGCTGCCTCCACTTGCTCCCACACCGACCCCTCCCTCACTACCCATTTCGTAACCTTCGATATATTAGCTGTCCAGTAGTAATTAATGAAGTTCGGAAGGGCCAAGCCCCCCTCCCCGCGGCCCCGTTCGAGAAGGACCTTCTTCACCCTCGGGGCCCATATAAAACCCGAGATCGCCGCATTCATCTTCCTAAAAAATGCCTTGGGGATGAAGATTGGAAGATACTGAAACACAAACAGCAATCTCGGGAGGACTGTCATTTTCACAGTCTGTACCCTCCACGCCAGTGACAACGGGAGCATGTCCCACCTATGGAAGTCCCCTTTCATTTGCTCAGTCAACCTGTCTAAATTTAGTTTATGAAGCTGACCCCAGTCCCTTTCCACTTGAATCCCCAAGTACCTAAAACTCCCTCCCACCACTTTGAATGGCATCTCCCTCAGTCTCCTCTCCTGCCCCCTTGCCTGGATCACAAAAACCTCACTCTTGCCAAGTCTGTTGAAATCCGCCCGCTCAGCTTTCTCCTTATGGACCTGAATTGAGATGAATTTCCTCCCTAATAACCGCCTTCAGTGCCTCCCAAACCACCCTCACTGAAACCTCACCCGTGTCATTGATCCCTATATATCCCCGAATGGCCTCCCTCACCCGCTCACATGCCTCCTCAGCAAGCAGCGTTTTGCCCATCACAAAGAAGTCTATCCGGGAATACACCTTCAGCACATGGGACTCCCCCATGCGCTCCATGAACCCCCGAAGCTCCTATGCCATAGCTGATACCTTCCCAGACCTAGAACTTGACCAGTCTAGCCTTGGATCCAGGACCGTATCGAAACCTCCCCCATAATCGGTCGATGTGAATCTAGGTCTGGGATCTTCCCCAGTACCTGTCTAACAAACTCAACGTCATCCCAATTCGGAGCATATATATTTACCAATACCACGGCCATTCCCTCCAGCTTCCCAGTAACCGTAACATATCTCCCCCCAATAAAAAAAAATAAACCATCAACTTCAAGGTGGTTTCATTTTTCACCTTTTTACTATCCTTTAAGAAATGCCACAGTAAATATACTTTTTCGTTTCAAAAAACAACACAGGTATAATAATATAGTCCATTTTTTTCCCGTTCTTCCTCCACCTGAAATTGCTTCCGAACATCATATTCGTAACAAAACATCGGCTATCACGTTTTCTCGTCCCGCCACGTGTTCTATTTTTAAATGAAATGGCTGCAACAATAAACCCTAGCGAAACTGCCTTGCATTGTTATTCTGGAATCTCTCCAAAAAACGTCAACGGATTATGATCAGTACATATAACGGTGTCAGATGGATTGCGGGTCACATGAAGGTGAAAATGATGCAAAGCCAGCACCAAACTCAAAGTCTCCTCCTCAATCGTGGAATACATTTTCTGGTGAGAATTCAATTTCTTTGAAAAATAACCAGTCGGTCGCTCTAGCCCTTCGTCGTCGTCTTGTAGAAGCACCGCACCTACACCCACATCACTCGCATCAACCGCCACTTTGAATGGTTTCATAAAAATTGGGATGGCTAACACAGGAGCAGTGGTTAACACAGCCTTCAGGCCGTCAAATGCCTGTTGACACTCCGCTGTCCACTGGAATTTGTTACGCTTCTTGAGCAAGTCCGTCAGTGAATTCCTCCACAATATTTTTAGCTGTAATATTACATACTGGAATGGCCTCTGGGAACGTAGTAGACACATCCATTACAGTCAAAAGATACCGATTCCCACTTTTTGTTTTAGGAAGCGGTCCTACGCAATCAATTAGGACCCTTGTAAAAGGTTCCTCAAATGCTGGAATGGGTATTAAGGGTGCCGGTTTTATCACTGCTTGAGGTTTCCCTATCACTTGACATGTGTGACATGATTGACAAAATTTAACTACATCTTTATGTTGTCCAGGCCAATAAAAATAGTTTTGTATTTTAGTTTGAGCTTTCCTTATTCCCAAATGACCTCCCACTGGTGCCTCATGTGCAACTCATAACACCTCCTTTCTATACCCTACCGGATGAACATCTGCCCACTTTTCATCCGCCTGCATATGTAAAGGTCTCCATTTTCTCATCAAGACATCACTTTTAAGGTAATAACACTCTGGTATACACTCAGATTCCTATTCCGTGCATGCTTTCTGATACATCCATTTTATTTCTGTATCTTTTTGTTGTGACTCCGCCAATTTTCCTGAACTAAAAATATCCACCTCATCCTCCACCTGTTCTTGTTCTTTTTCAACCATCTGATCAAAAATTGTTTCTGATAATTGCACTTCAACTTTATCTTCACTCTTTGATTCCTCCTCTTGTCTTAACCTGTGACTTTGCGACCATCTGGCCCCTCGAGCCTGCTCCGCCATTCAATGAGATCACGGCTGATCTTTTGTGGACTCAGCTCCACTTTGCGGCCCAAATACCATAACCCTTAATCCCTTTATTCTTCAAAAAACTATCCATCTTTACCTTAAAAACATTTAATGAAGGAGCCTTAACTGCTTCACTGGGCAAGGAATTCCATAGAAGCACAACCCTTTGGGTGAAGAAGTTCCTCCTAAACTCAGTCTTAAATATCGGGAGAGATCTCTCGCGAGATGTAACGGCCTTGTCAGGCGTGACTCGGCTGTTCGATCATGCCCACGGCCTATTCCATTATACTCTTGTGTGGAATATGCAATATGAGGTTATTGTCCTGTGTGTGTATGTGATATGATAAAAGCTGATTTTGTTTGGATTGTTCAGAATGAATGTTGCATGCAAAAGTTCAGAATTGGAAATCCATTTGTGCTTGTTTAAATTCTGTTTTCTTTTCATGTTTTGAATTATTCTACTTCAATTTTACCTGCAATTGTGGCAGAAACCAAGAGTGCAGAATGACTGCCCTGAGATTTTGAGACTTGGAAGCCTTGTTAACTGAGAAGGGTAGTATAAAACTTCAATGGGACATAGACAAGTTGGTGACATGGGCGGATAGGTGGCAGATGAAGCCCAATGCAAAGAAATATGAAGTAGCTCATTTTGGTCAGTAGAAGATGGAGAGACAACATGAAACAAAAGGTAAACCTCTAAAGAAGGTAGAGGAGCAGAGGGACCTGGGTTTAAATGTACAAAGAAAATGCAAGTGGTAGGACAGGTTGAGAGGGCAGTTAATAAAGCATATTAATCCTGGGCTTTATTAATTGGGGCAAAAATTACAGGAGCAAGGATGGTATACTGGATTTGTTTATGTCACTAGTTCAGCCTCAACTAGAGTATTATGTTCAGCTCTGGGTGCCACACTTCAGGAAGGATGCGAAGACATTGGTGAGAATGCAGAAAAGATTCACAAGAATGGTTTCAGGGGTGAGGAACATCAGTTATGAAGATAGATTGGACTGTTTTCCTTTGAGAAAATAGGGTTGATGGGAGATTTGATGGAAGTCTTCAAAATCATGAGGGGACTGGACAGAGTAGATAGGGAGAAAATGTTCCCACTTGAGAGAATTGGGAATGAGAGGGCACATTGGTAAAAGAAGCAAAAGTGATATGCGGAGAGGTTTTTTTATGCAGCATGTTGTTAAGGTTTAGAATGGATTGCCTGAGAGTGTGGTGGAGGCAGGTTCAGCAGAAGCATTCAAGACAATTAGACTTATCTGAAACAGAAAAAATGTGTAGGGTTACAGTGAAAGGTGAGGAAATGGCACCAGATGAATTGCTCATTTGGAAAGCTAGCGCGGACACGACAGGCTTCCTTCTGCACTGTAACAATTCTGCGTTTCTGTTATTTCATATTAAATTAATGCTACTTTTTTTGTGTTCAGTACTCCATTTCCCTGCAGGAATTTCCATCACTGTGTTTGTATGATATGCTTGTGGACTGAAAATGGTCCAGCTTGTTGACATTTTTTTCAGCTTCATCTGTGATTTTGTTCCATCCTATTCTATGGTCTTTATGACTATTATTAGTTTTCAAACTGGTCCACAGACCCGAGGTAGTTTCTGCAGAGTACCAGATCTCTGGCGTGTTTCTGTACTTTTGGCTTGCAGATGTATTATTTTGGTTGCTGTATATGAATAGATGAATGTACTTTACACTGCCTTTTGAAACCCAGAGCACAGGCTACACACAAATGTGTTAATATTGGCAGGGTTCCCTGCAAAGAAGTTTGAAAGCAACTAATCTGAAAGAGCACATGGATTTAAAGCCGAGTAAAGTCCACATGGATGTAAACCTCTTGGAGGCTGTAATCCTACATACCAAATTAATAATTTCTTAGATATGTAAGAGTGCATTCGTAATTAAGTGTAGGAAAGAGTATGCTTCATAACTGTGCCTGGATTATTTAATGTCTTAATGAACATGAAATAATTGTGCTTTATTGGCACAATTGTCACCTTTGACACTGATTCAGAGATTGTAGTTGGCTTGATCATGATCTTGCCTGTTAGTTCCACAGTAGTACTGCAGGCAATGGATTAAAATTAGACCCTCTCTTCTTATTGCTTGGTCCCCGTCAGTATTAAAGGTACTGTAGTACTGGGTTCTGGCCATTGTTTCTCCATTTAAGAAACACCACGAGAACCATGGTTTTTGCTGTTTCGGGAATCATGAGATAGAAGCATTTTCAGTCTATCTTTCCAAACCAGAAGCAGAGAATATGGGATAACATTTACTTTTCAAATGATATAAACATGATTCATTTCTTTGGTTTTCACACTAACTGTGAGGGCAGCAAGGTAAGCTTGTGCAAGGGTCAATGTGGTTTAATGGCCTTGTGGTGTCACTGAAGGTATTAGTTTTGGTGGTTGAAAAAGTGATGATTCACAAGATATATCAACTTAAAGTGTGCCAAAGCACAAGCTTGAAGTGATTCAATGCATCATTGTTATTCCTTACTACATAAGAAGAGAAGTAAGCCATTTGGGCCCTTGAATCAGTTCCAACATTCAGCTAGATCATTGCTGATCTGTACTTCAGCTCCATTAATCTTCCTTTGTACTATAATCCTGGATAAACTTACTGAACAAACATTTATTGATTTCAGTCTTTAAAGTTTAAATTGATTGGATATCTATGACCTTTTGAAAGAGCAAGTTTTAGATTTCCACTCCCCTTTGTGGGTTTTAAGAATAGAAAAGCAGAGATTTTTTTTGAAGTGAGAGACTAGTTATAAAAGTTCAATCGTGAGCATTTATGACAAAGTATTACTGCTCTTCCAAAGAGACAACACAGGCAGTCACGGCCTTGTGGTGCCACTGCCCGTGATGCTATGACTCGTCTGTCCTTGAAAACTCTCTGCCTCATCTTACTTCCTTTCCTCTTCAAAGTCCTTCAATGCACTGTTGCCTTATAAATCCATTCTCATCGTTCCCAGAACACCGTGTATGAACTGCTCTGATCAGATTTGCACCTTTGTCAAAGTGACAACACAGTTTTTTCCAGTCACAAATGACATTTTATGTGCCAGTGACAGTGGTAAGTTATTCTTCTTGGTTCTACTGGACTGTCTGCAGTCTTTGACCAGGTTGAGCAGACTATACTTCTTGAATATCTCTGCACCATCACCCAGTTGTTTGGGGCCTCATTCTCCTGGTTCCACTCTTATCTACCCAGTCGTTGTCAGGCAATCACCTGCAGTGTCTTCTGTTCCTGCTCCTGCACCATTACCTCTGGTGTCCGTCAAGGTGGGATCCCAGGAAAGATTTGACAAAGGCTTCATGGACGTGATACTAAATGTGTGGTCATAGTGTTAAAGACTAAGCAGGTGTTAATATTGGCATAAAGGTCAGATAGCAGAATGTGTTCATAGCAAAGTGCTCTCACTGATTCCTGATCTATTTTGCTCCACCCCATCTCTTCAAAAGTATGAAACCCATCTTTCCTCAGTTTTGAAGATACACACTCAGATGGTAGATTTATTTCTCTTTCTCCAAATGCTAGCACACCTGCTGAGTTTTTCGAGCATTTTCTGATTTTATTCCTGCCATCTGCTGCTGCAGGAAAGTCATTGGATTCATACATGGCATCCTTATTTCCTAAAGTGTGTTTCCAAAACTGGCCATGATATTCAAGTGGAGCCTGACTAAGACTCTGTCCAGCTGAAGCATTTACTTCCTCACTTTTGCATTCCGATTTCCTAAAGGGCAACACTTTGTAACCGTTTGATTACTTTTTGTAGCTGTCTACTTTTTGTAGCTGAATACCCAAACCCATTTGCTCCTCCATAGCTTCTGTTTGTCTCTGATCCAAAGTTAATGACCTCTCTCTTCCCTACATTGAACCTCCTATAATACTGCCCACTTGTAGAGTCCCTTTGCAATCTGTTCCCCAATTGGCACAATTTATTGTCCCTCTTAAACTAGTGTAATTTGCAAACTTGGAAACACCACGCTCTGCCTTCATCCAATGTGATGAAAAGCTGACGACCCAGCACAGGTTCCAGGGTCGCTTTTGGTCAATCAGAGAATGTTCCATTTATCCCTACTCCTCTGTACCTTTCCACCCAAATCAGTTACAAATTTCAGAAAGCTATTTCGCGTTCCACGCATTCTCTTTTTTGTCTATAATCTCTGGGGTAACTTTATCAGATGCCTTCTGGAAGTCCATATAAAATTTATCCATGCCACCTCCCCATCCACCAAGCTGGTGACCTCCAAAAGATCAGTTTATTCAGACATGCCATTCCCTTCACAAATCCATACTGAATCTTTGACCAATTAATACTTATTAGCTTTTAAACTGCCACTTATGATTATATCATGCTTCATGTGTTTGCCTGAATGATTTTGCTGAATACTTTATGCCATTCATTGCCATTCTCCCTCTTCTCTGCTCTGTTACGCCACGTTTTTCATAATGTGTGCAAATGCTGATTCTAATTGAAGGTAGCACTGATGCTGGTGCTGCCTTATTGTGAGAACCATCATGTTTTCTGACTACCTGCAGGTCTGTTGGCTCAGCAAAGGCACTGCAAAACCATAGCACTGTCTAGCAATTGATACCATGTTATGAAGGTGATTTAACCCTGTGGAATCCATCCTATAATATTAATACCCCAAATCAGAACCGATATTGCATAACTTATACACCAGTTTGTTGATAGATTTGATTCCACACTGGTTAATCAATGGGCAGGATTTCACACCTGGCAGGTTTACCGCCTTGCCACTGAAAAAGTCACCGTAAGCACTGCCCTGTCTTGCAGTCAATCAGCACTCGGACGACTGTTAAGTGGTTCACGGCGAGCCCCCTGCGCCCACCTCAGAGGAAGTCCCGCCTCCCAGAGCTGTCAACCAATCAGATTGGGTGGTAGCTCTCTGGTCCTCGTGGTGTCACTGGGCGTAACAGAATGTGGAAGTGGCTAACAGGAATCGACGCGCCGTCCGCTACAGTCGCCTCCAAAACGCTGTCCACATGGGATTGTAAAGTTTAGCTTTTGGGGTCACGTACTTTATTGCACATTTTAATGTGACTGCTGCAGACCGCAATGCAATTATTTCAAAGAATATCGCCATATGCTGCAGTCTGGTGCTGCCAATTATGTTGAGATCAATGATACTGCAAAAACAGCAGCTCGTTTTCTTGTTATTCATGGCTTGTTACACCATGTTGGAAGTGTGAAATCCTCCCTCAATATTCATTTCCTTTATGTGCTTCCATTATGTACTTGTTGATTATGTACTCTTGATTGTTGGAGGAATGTTTTGTATGTTGTGGATTGTGACAGTCTCCACACTGAAGGAGTATTTTTTTTGGACCAACGCAACTATGCATAATTTTTAACATCGATATTTATCTCTCACTGCACATAGAAATAACTCTGATTTTCAGTTACAGTAAATAAACTGGGTTTTATTTGCGTTGCCAGGGTGATTGACTTATGCTTTTCCATTTCCTGTTGGGAAGAGCAGAGTTTTGCTGATTAGCTTCCCCTGGTGGCAGAACCAGCCAATGACATTCTGCAGCGAACAACCAGGAGGTTAAGTTGATCAACTCCAGAAAATGTGGGGTTGGGTTCTGTTTACAATGGTCCGTTCACTGCTGTAACCAGCATGTCTAATTGTGCTGTCTGCCGAATTAAATGATGGGGTTAAATCAATATAGACCACCAACTTTTGAATTGCAATTACTTGAGTTCTGTTTACTAACTTCTCGAACCAGATACTCGATTTCTCTTACATTAAAAAATAATAATAATCTTTATTAGTGTCAGAAGCAGGCTTACATTAACACTGCAATGAAGTTACTTTGAAAATCCCCTCATCGCCACACTCCTGCGCCTGTCGGATACACTGAGGGATAATTCAGAATGTCCAATTCCCCTATCAAGCATGTCTTTTGGGAGGAAACCGGAGGAAACCCATGCAGACATGAGGAGAATGTGCAGACTCCGCGCAGGCGGTGACCCAAACCGGGTCCTTGGTGCTGTGAAGCAACAGTGTTAACCACTATGCAACCGTGCATAGGGGCTGGTTTAGCACAGTGGGCTAAACAGCTGGCCTGTATTGCAGACCAAGGCCAGCAGCGCGGCCTCCCCAAACAGGTGCCGGAATGTGGCGGTGAGGGGCTTTTCACAGTAACTTCATTGAAGCCTACTTGTGACAATAAGCGATTATTATGATCAATCCTCAAACTAAATATATAAATCATGAAATTCCATATTTATAATACAGCTTCCTTCAGATCTTTGATTGCTGTCTTGGAATCTCAGATTGATGTTATTGTGACTGGGTTCTCCTGCTAAAAGCAGAGTAATTGCACTCCAGCAACCTGTCATTCAACAGGTTTGCAGGATAATTGAGGCACTACTCCTGCAGAGTTGCTTGATCTCTTGTCCTGTTTCAGGATGACGGCTATTTAATCATTTACCCTGAACAGCGTACTCTTGCTGAACCCCCACCATCAGCATCCTGGGGGTTACCATTGATCAGAAACGTCTCTCGAAAAGCCATACAAATAGTGTTGTGACAGTGGCAGGTCATAGGCTGGGTAATCTATGACAGGTAATTTACATCCTGACTTCTCAAATCAAATCCATCATCTCTTCATGGCACACGTCAGGATTACTGTCCATATGCCTGGACTCTCCATATGCTTGGATGAGTGGATCTGCAAGAACACCCGAGAAGCTCAACACTGTTACAGATACCCACTGTTACAGATACCAAGAGGTGGTGGCATAACTTTTCCATTTCCCCTTCATCTCTTGGTTGACTATAACAAGATGTATATTGAAAGGGAGTGTTTTTGACCTTTGTGTTATGACTTGAAACATACTCAAAGCAGGTTTTCTGGTAAGTTTAAATCAAAAGATACACATTTCTTCACACAAAACCTGAAATATAAATGCAACAAAAGTACTCACTCCCTCAAATGCACAGACATTTTGGTGAGTAAATTGAACCTTTAAACTAATGTGGAATAGTGGGGCTAGATAATTTTGGGTATCTTTTGGGTAACCAAATAAACTAAGTCAACAAGCTGAAGGATAACTTAAAATGGCAGCTTCTCTACAACTCAGAAACTTGAACCACATGCAGACCCCACCTCAAAGCCCTGGAGAGTTACCATCAATACTACTGTGGTAAACCATCTGCACCCCCACTGGACTCTTTTTAACAGGGGGTGAATGTGGTAAACCATTGTATTGTATTGTGCAGTTGTATTGTTACATGTCTGGGCTTGTCCCTGCTGGCTCCGAACCACTGAGTATATAATATGTGTATCGTGGTAAACTGCCACTGTTATATGTAATGTGGTAAACCACTGCCTGCTGGTTCCACCTCCCCTCGGACTCAGTATAAAGGTGGCTGGTCTCCGCCGCTGCCTCAGTTCGGGATCCAAGGCTGGGAGGTTTTCTGTTTAGTTTATTAAAGCCTCAGTTACGTTCACTACTCGTTTTGTGTTCATTGATGGCACATCAATTTAATAAACTAAACATCTACGATGAATTCATCGCTCAAGCCTGATCGCCTGGAGCTGGACCCACAGGCAGCCGACGCCACTGCAACATTCGAGCACTGACTAAGCTGCTTTGAAGCGTACCTCGGATCCTCCACCAAAGACTTCACTGACCTCCAAAAGAAGCAGATCCTCAACGCACGGGTGAGCCCGCAAGATTTCCTTCTCATCAGGGACGCCCCCTCGTATACGGAGGTGATAATGCTGCTAAAGGGACAATATGTAAAGTCTGTAAACGAGGTGTATGCTAGGCACCTTCTTGCCACGAGACAACAACGTCCTGGGGAATCACGAGCAGAATTCCTGCGTGCCTTGCGGGTACCCAGCCGGAACTGTGATTGCCAGGCGGTATTGGCTACCCAACACGCGGAACTGTTGATCAGGGACGTTTATGTCGCAGGCATGAAATCGACCTACATCCGCCAGCGATTGCTAGAAGGGGGTACACTCGGCCTCCCAGAGACGGTGCAGCTCTCAAACTCGCTGGAGGTGGCCTTCCAGCACATGGAAGCCTATACCTCCGACCATGCGGCACTCTCGTGGGCGCCGCCACCATCCGACTCGAGTGCGGCGCAAGCCTGTGCCATGCAGCAGCTCGCCAACGCCGGAAACCCGAAGTGCTACTTTTGCGGCAAGGGTAAGCATCCCAGACAATGCTGCCCTGCACGGAACGCAACCTACAACGGGTGTGGGAGGAAGGGCCACTTTGCGAAAGCCTGCCAGGCCCGATCTCGCCCTATAACGTCTAGGGCCTGCTGCCTGTTGGGGCCACCCCCAGCTGCCACGCCACCCGCCATGTGCGACCCGTGGGCGCCGCCATCTTCAATTTTGCCCGCCAAGTGCGACCCATGGGGGCTGCTATCTTTGACTCCATCTTGTAGTCCACCCGCCACGCGTGACCCATGGGGGCTGCCATCTTTGACGCCATCTCCGATGCCACCCGCCACGTGCGACCCATGGGGGCCGCCACCTTGGGACCACTCCGCAGCCTCCCGGGAGTCCTGCTCACCCGGTTCTACGCTAGCCGCTGCTACCTCCGACCGGCCTACCCATCACCTTCCGAAGCTCGCCTCCATCACGCTCGACCAGTCCCGGCCTCATCGCCTCACAAAATCTACGATGACTGTCCGGACTAATGGGCACGAGACGGCCTGCCTTTTCGACTGCGGGAGCACAGACAGCAGCTTTATACATCCAGATACGGTAAGGCGCTGCTCCCTCCCAATTCTACCCGCGACCCAGAAAATCTCCCTGGCTTCCGGATCACATTCAGTAGAAATCCGTGGGTACTGTGTCGCGACCCTTACTGTACAAGGCAGAGAGTACGCTAACTTCAAACTATACGTCCTTCCCCATCTCTGCGCTGCTGTATTACTGGGGCTCGGCTTCTGTGCCACCTCCAAAGCCTTACTTTAAAGTTTGGTGGACCTCTGCCCCCCCCCTCACCGTCTGTAGCCTCGCGACCCTTAAGGTCGCCCCACCCTCGCTCTTCGTTAACTCTTCGGACTGTAAGCCCGTTGCTACTAGGAGCAGACGATACAGTGCCCGGGATAGGGCCTTTATCAGATCGGAGGTCCAGCGACTCCTACGAGAGGGGATCGTTGAGGCTAGTAGCAGCCCCTGGACAGCCCAAGTGGTGGTCGTCAAGACTGGGGAGAAGCACCGGATGGTCATCGACTACAGTCAGACCATCAACCGGTACACGCAGCCCGACGTGTACCCCCTCCCCCGCATATCTGGCACGGTCAACCAGATTGCGCAGTATCGAGTCTTCTCCATAGTCGACTTGAAGTCCGCGTACCACCAACTCCCTATCTGCCCGGAGGACCGCCAATACACTGCCTTTGAGACAGATGGCTGCCTCTACCACTTCCTCCGGTTCCCCTTCGGCGTCACCAATGGGATCTCGATTTCCAACGAGAAATGGACCGAATGGTTAACCAGTACGGGCTGCGGGCCACGTTCCCGTACTTAGATAATTTTGCCATCTGCAGCCATGACCAGCAAGATCATGACGAAAACCACCGGCACTTCCTCCACACTGCTAAACTCCTGAAACTCAACTATAATAAGGAAAAATGCGTTTTCCGCACAACCCGCCTAGCCATCCTTGGCTACGTTGTGGAAAATGGAGTCCTAGGGCCCAACCCCGACCACATGCGCCCCCTCCTGGAACTCCCCCTCCCCGACTGAAGGGATGCCTGGGGTTCTTCTCCTACTATGCCCAGTGGGTCCCCAATTATGCGGACAAGGCCAGTCATAGAATCATAGACGTTTACGGCATGGAAACAGGCCCTTCGGCCCAACCAGTCCATGCCGCCTAGTTTTTACCATTAAGCTAGTCCCAGTTGCCCGCACTTGGCCCATAACCCTCTATACCCATCTTACCCATGTAACTATCTAAATGCTTTTTAAAAGACACAATTGTGACAAAAGACACAACGAATGAACGGACATCGCGCAACAATCACCAGGCAGGAATGTTCTCTTCCAGTCGGGGAACACTTCAGCAGTCAAGGGCATTCTGCCTCTGATCTCCGGGTAAGCGTTCTCCAAGGCGGCCTTCAGGACCCGCGACAACGCAGAATCGCCGAGCAGAAACTTATAGCCAAGTTCCGCACACATGAGTGCGGCCTCAACCGGGACCTGGGATTCATGTCACATTACATTCATCCCCCACCATCTGGCCTGCGAAATCCTACCAACTGTCCTGGTTTGATACAATTCACACCTCTTTAACCTGGGGTTACCCCATCTCTGGATCTGTAAAGATTTAATCACCTGCTAATGCTCGCATTCCTAGCATTGTTTGGCATCTTTGAATTTGTCTATATATGTGTTTCTGGAACAGACCTCTTCATTCACCTGAGGAAGGAGCAGCGCTCCGAAAGCTAGTGACATCGAAACAAACCTGTTGGACTTTAACCTGGTGTTGTAAGACTTCGTACTTTGGGAAAAGATGTTGACTTATCTACCTTATCTATGCCCCTCATTATTTTATAGACCTCTATAAAATTATATATAGATAACTATAAAACCTTTTATTAAATCCACCATTTTTCCCCTGATGGCTGAGGCCCGCCTGGCCTTCAACCGCATCAAGGCAGATATTGCCAAAGCCGCGATGCATGCTGTGGACGAGTCCATTCCGTTCCAGGTGGAGAGCGATGCGTCGGACTTTGCCGTGGCCGCTACCATCAACCAGGCGGGCAGGCCCGTGGTTTTCTTCTCCCGTACCCACCATTCCTCCGAAATTCGACACTCCTCCATCGAAAAGGAAGCCCAAACCATTGTGGAAGCTATGCGACATTGGAGGCATTACCTGACCGGCAGGCGATTCACTCTCCCTGACCAACGGTCGTTGCCTTCATGTTTAACAATACACAGCGGGGCAAAATCAAGAATGACAAGATTCTGAGGTGGAGGATCGAGCTCTCCACCTATAACTACAATATCTTGTATTGACCTGGGAAGCTCAATGAGCCCCCAGATGCCCTATCCCACGGTACATGTGCCAGCGCACAAGTAGACCGACTCCGGGCCCTCCACAATGACATCTGTCACCCGGGGGTCACCCGTGTTTTCCACATTTTCAAGGCTCGCAATGTCCCTTACTCCATCGAGGAGGTCAGGACCGTGACCAGGAACTGCCAGGTCTGCGCGGAGTGCAAACCGCACTTCTATCAGCCAGAAAGGCGCACCTGGTAAAGGCCTCTCGCCCCTTTGAGTGCCTCAGCATCGATTTCAAAGGGCCCCTCCCCTCCACTGACCATAACGTGTACTTCCTCAACATTGTTGAGGCATACTCAAGATTCCCCTTTGCCACCCCATGCCCTGACATGACCTCTGCCACCGTCAGTCTTTTCACCTTGTTCGGGTTCCCCACCTACATCCATAGCGATAGCGGTTCCTCCTTCATGAGTGACGAGTTGAGTCAGTTCCTGCTCAGCAAGGGCATCGCCTCCAGCAGGATGACCAGCTACAACCCCCGGGGCAACGGACAATTGGAGAGGGAGAACGCGATGGTCTGGAAGGCCGTCCTCCTGGCCCTATGGTCTAGAAGTCTCCCAGTCTCCCGCTGGCAGGAGGTCCTCTCCGATGCACTCCACTCCATCCTGTCGCTCCTGTGCACTGCCACGAATGAGACCCCTCACGAACATATGTTTGCTTCCCCAGGAAGTCCAACTCCGGGGTCTCGCTCCCGTCCTGGCTGACAGCCCCAGGGCCCATCCTCATCTGGAAGCATGCAAGGAGCCATAAATCAGATCCCCTCGCCGAGAAGGTCATGCTCCTCCATGCCAATCCACAATATGCCTACGTGGCACACCATGACGGGCGACAGGACACAGTCTCCCTCCGGGATTTGGCACCTTCAGGTTCCCCAGCGACCATCACCACCACCCCCGATCCTACACCGTCTCCCTCCACCACTACCCAGCTTCGTCAAGGTCTGGCATTTGCAGGCCCACTGGTGGCCATCACCACCACCCCCGCCCACACCCCCCCCCCCCCCCCCCCCCCTCCACCGACTCAACAACTGGGTGAAGAAGAGGACAACACACTCCCGGATGCGCAGGTCTCGACACCGGTGCCCACACCACAGCCGGGACTGAGGCGATCACGACGGAAGGTCAAGGCCCCCGACAGACTTGATCTTTAAGTCCACTTCACCCCCACTGGACTCTTTTTAACAGGCGGTGAATGTGGTAAACCACTGTATTGTATTGTGCAGTTGTATTGTTACATGCCTGGGCTTGTCCCTGCTGGCTCCGAACCACTGTAGTATATAATATGTGTATTGTGGTAAACTGCCACTGTATTATATGTAATGTGGTAAACCACTGCCTGTTGGCTCCGCCTCCCCTCGGGCTCTGTATAAAGGTGGCTGGTCTCCGCCGCTGCCTCAGTTCGGGATCCGAGGCCAGGAGGCTTTCTGTTTAGTTTATTAAAGCCTCAGTTACGTTCACTACTCGCTTTGTGTTCATTGATGGCACATCAACTACCTGAGCCGGATTCTCTGTATCAGCAGGGAGGGCAGGTGCACTAGCATCAGTGTCCTTGAAGGAACCAAGAGCATCAGCATCGAGACCATGATCATCTGAAACAAACTCCCCTGGGCCAGCCATGTGCTTAGGATGTCAGAGTTAGGGTTAACTGCCAAGCAAATCTTCTTTGCCCAGCTCAAGGAAGGCGCCCAAACTAGAGGCGGACAAAGGAAGCGCTTCAAAGGCACCTTAAGAAATGCAACATGGAGGTCAACGCCTGGGAGACCCTTGCTCAGAAGAGACCTACTTGAGGAACCTCCTGATTGAAGGGACACAATTATTCTAGGATACCCAGCGGCCACAGGAGGCCCAGAAAAAGAACCTAAGAAAGGAATACCAGCGATCTAGAGTCCAAGGACCGATCCCATTCCCGGACACGCCTGCTGCGTGTGCAGTCAAAATGCGGCTCTAGGATCAGGCTCACCACCCGTGCAAGAATCCACAGAACCCATGACCAATAACAGAGTTTCTTAGGTGGAGTGAGTGATTGCTGAAGAAGAAGTCTGTATCAAAGTAAATAGAATCTCAAAGGCAACTGAAAACATTAAAACATAATGTGATTGAGGGGTTTGATAAAACACCCCAGCCCACCGAGCATGGAAGATCTCTATCCTGCCGGCAGACACCACATGCTCCCATTCTAGGGACGCCCGGCAGTGAACACAACCGCTGAAGAGGGGCAGTCAATTGGGGTGGAAGGCCTCCTCGACTGTCCGCTACCTATATCTATTAATGACAAACTTGGTTTGGCCCAAGAGCAAGCCTATAAGAAGGTTGTTCCCCCCCTTCTCCGCTCCCATTCCAGGGACCCCCGGCAGTGAACATAGCCACACAAGTGGGGCAGTCAGTTAAATGGACAGCTCTCACGACCAACCGCTACCTGGATCTATTAATAGCCAGCTTGGCTAGGGCCAAGAACAAGCCTATGGGAAGGTCATCCTCTCTCTGCCCCCCTCCACTCCTGGTGTCCAAAGATGTGGGGCTGAAGAGCAGCAAAAAAGAAAGTAACCGATTTTTCAGAAAACTAAAGAGGGGATGCGGTCTAGGACAACTTACATATGCGTGGTCCACGGACTCCACATGGCCGCAAAAGACACATGCTTCATTGGCACATGCACACAAAAAAGATGAGGGGCGAAATTCGCCCAAAACGGCGCGATGTCCGCCGACTGGCGCCCAAAACGGCGCCAATCAGACGGGCATCGCGCCGCCCCAAAGGTGCGGAATGCTCCGCATCTTTGGGGGCCGAGCCCCAACATTGAGGGGCTAGGCCGGCGGCGGAGGAATTTCCGCCCCGCCAGCTGGCGGAAACGGCCTTTGTTGCCCCACCAGCTGGCGCGGAAATGACATCCCCGGGCGGCGCATGCGGGGGAGCGTCAGCGGCCGCTGTCAGTTTCCCGCGCATGCGCAGTGGAGGGAGTCTCTTCCGCCTCCGCCATGGGGGAGACCGTGGCGGAGGCGGATGGGAAAGAGTGCCCCCACGGCACAGGCCCGTCCGCGGATCGGTGGGCCCCGATCGCGGGCCAGGCCACCGTGGGGCCAGATCGCGCACGCCGCCTTGTCCCGCCGTTCAAAAGGCGATCTGAATATAATAACAGACAGTGACCCAAGCCAGAATCGAACCTGGGAACCTGGAGCTGTGAAGCAATTCTGCTATCCACAATGCTGCCCATATCCCCCTTTTACCCATATCCCCCTTTTACCCATGTCCCCCTTCAGCCATATCCCCCTTTACCCATATCCCCCATATCCCCATATCCCCCCTTCCCCCATATCCCCCCTTTCCCCATATCCCCCATATCTACCCTTCCCACATATCCCCCTTCCCCCAGATCAACCCTTCCCCCATATCCCTTTCCCCATATCCCCCATATCTCCCCTTCCCTCATATCCCCATACCCCCTGTTCCCCATACCCCCTGTTCCCCATATCCACCTTCCCCATATCCCCCTTCCCCATATACCCCCTTCCCCATAACCCCTTCCCCCATATACCCCCTTCCCCATATCCTCCCTTCCCCCATATCCCCCCTCCCCCATATCCCCCCATAGGCCCCATATCCCCATTCCCCCATATCCCAGTCCCCTCATATCCCCCTTCCCTCATATCCCCCTTCCCAATAGCCCCCTTCCCCCATATCCCCTCTTCCCCCATATCCCCTTCCCTCATATCCTCCCTTCTCCCCTTCCCCCATATCCCCATTCCCCCAAAACCCAGTCCCCTCATATCCCCCTTCCCAATATCCCCCCTTCCCAATATCCCCCCTCCCCCATATCCCCTCTCCCCCATATCCCCTTCCCTCATATCCTCCCTTCTCCCCTTCCCCCATATCCCCCCCTTCCCCCATATCCCCCCTCCCCCACATTCCCTTCCCTCATATCCAGGTTCCCCCATATCCCCCTTCCCCCATATCCCCCTTCTCCCATATCCCCCCTTCCACATATCCCCCTTCCCCCATATCCCTCTTCCCCCATATCCCCTTCCCCCATATCGCCCTTCCCTCATATCCCCCTTCCCCCTTATCCCCCCTTCCCCCATATCCCCCTTACTCCATATCCCCCTTCCCCCATATCCCTCTTCCCCCATAACCCCCGACCCATGTAGAGGCCCGCGGGCCATCGGGCACCCCGAGGGAGGAGGAGGTGCTGGGGCCCATCCCTGGTACCCCTGTAGAGGAGGTCCCGGAACACCGCGACACCTCTGACTCTTCCCCCCCCCCCTTCCGTCCCAGGTGCATCTGGTGGGCAACGGGCAGGACTGGTTGGCAGCTTGCCATCCCAGTCGCCCGAGCCGCAGCCTGGCCCATCTCGGCCGGGCCGCCCCAGGAAACGGCCGCCAAAGGGGTCCCTAGTCACAGGGCAGGAATCACAGGAGTCCATCTCCAGTTCTACTGCACTGTCTGGGGAACCACCTAGACGTAGTCATAGGGCCCGTAAGGCCAAAAAATTAGACACTGAGTAAGTTGGCACGGGTGCAGGGCACAGAATAGCTCTGGTGCTAGGGCACGAGTATGAACTGTTTGTTATTAAAATCACTTTCACCCCTCCAGAAGCTGCCTTTGTGCTCTGTCCGATGCATGCGAGGGGGGTGGTGTGAGGTGAGCGCCAGTTGGTGTGTGAGGGGTGATAGAACGTCGGCCTCAGGTGAGTGTCCCTCCCCGAGCCGCCCTCGCCACCACCCCCCCCCCCCCCCCCAATGCAGACGACGGGACCGTGCGCTGCAGTGTCACAGTCGCATTCAGGGATGATCCGGGTGGAGGGTGGTACTGTGGCCATGGGTCAGATATTGTCCAATGATGTAGAGCCCAGAGCTCATCGCAAGGCGGGTTGTCATCATCCTCCATGGCCTGCAGTAGACACACTTCCACCGGCGACCGTGGGAGCCCAGCCCGTTATGCCACAGGTGGATGTGCAATGGAGGGGTGGTGTGCATGCGGGTGGGGTGCGGGTGGTTGGTGTTGGGAGGGCAGGGTGAGGGTGGTAGGCCGGTGCCGTGGTGTGCAGTCTGTGCCCATACTCGGCGATTCCCACGCACCCCTTGTCCGTGAACCGGGCGGCTATCAGCCTGTCCCGTGCCCGCTGGCCCAGCCAGTAACGGTGGGCAGCCTCCTGTCCATGTCCACCCCGTCTGTCCTGACCATTGCCCCATCCTCCTCATCTGGGGAGGTCTGCGCCTCGTCTGGCTGCTCCTCCCCTTCCCCCTCCTCTGCCTGCAGCACATCGCCCCTCTGCTGGGCTATGATGTGCAGGGCGCAGCAGACCACAACGATGTGGCCGACCCTATCTGACGGGTACTGGAGGGGCCCTCCAGAGTGGTCAAGGCACCTGAAGCGCATTTTCAGCAGCCCAAAGCACCTCTCTATCACACCCATGGTCGCAGCGTCGTTGTAGCGGTTCTCCACGTCAGTCCGTGGCCTCCATATAGGCGTCATCAGCCATGACTGCAACGGGTAACCCCTGTCGCCCAGCAACCAGCCCCTCAGCCGGGGGGGGCGCCTCTCGAACATGGTGGGGATGAAAGATTGCGGCAATACGAATGAGTCATGTACACTGCCCGGGTACCGGGCACAGACGTGCAGGACCCTCATGCGGTGGTCACAGGCCACCTGCGTGTTCATGGAATAGGTCCCATTCCTATTCGTGAACACAGCTCTGTTATCCGCAGGTGGCCGCACGGCGACGTGCATCCCATCGATCGCCCCCGGACCATGGGCATCCTGACCACGGCAGCGAAGCCCGCTGCCCGGGCATCTTGGCTGCACAGGGAACTGGATGTAGCGGTCTGCAATGACATGGGACGTCTGTCACTGCACGGATGCACCGGTGTACCAATGCCTGCGAGATGCCGGACAGGTCCCCACTCGGCGCCTGGAATGACCCCGTGACAAAGGAGTTCAAGGCCACCATAACCTTGACGGCCATGGGGAGAGGGTGTCCTCCCCCAGTGCCACGCGGTGCCAAGTGTGCCATCAGGTTGCTGATGAGTGCCACGGTTTCCCGGCTCATCTGGTGTCTCCTCCTGCATGCCCGGTCCGTGAGGTCCTGGTAGGACGAGCGGGGCCAGTACACACTGGGCCTCATCGGGCGTCTCCGGCGCCGTGGCACCACCACCACCTCCTCCTCCTCGTCCTGTCGTGCGGGCGGCCCTCCAGCCTAGGCGGCTGCCACCTGCCTCCCTGCGGCACGCTCCTCTGTGGCAGCCTCTGCACAGGGATATGGGGGATATTTGGCAGGCCGGATCTGCGCGTGGCCGGCGCCATTTTGCACAGCGCGGCCGCTGCTGTGCACATGCATGGCCACGAACCCGACAATTCTCCGGCCGTATCCGCAGGTAAAGTCGGGGCATTACACTACGCGGCTGCTAGCCCCCCACCGGACGGAGGATCGGTGCAGCTGATGCGCTGTTTTTTCTGGCGCAAAACGCCACTGGACCGACGCCAGCATCAGCACTTAGTCTGGTAATCGGAGAATCCAGCCCAATATTGTTGAATTTGTCCTGATGAGGCCCAAGGTGAAAAGCTACAGCATCATGTCTCCCTTTTCAGCGATATTCAAGTTCTGTACAATGAAGTGATGGATGGAATGAGATGTGTGTGTTCTCATTGTACAGCGAGCCTTCACGATCTCCCTCATACAACCATGCACTGCAAACTGAACTGTAGCTTTTATCTCCAGTAAAAGTTATGAACCATTGTCACTTTGACAGCCACAGGGAATGCTCTTCTCGCCCTAAACTGAGGCTGCAGCTGTTGGGAGATTTTTGGTGATTACCTCTTTTGTGAATACATTGTTCCTCATAAACATTGAGGTAAGAGAATTGCATTATGAAGACCTTCCATGCAAATGGTCTATTTCAGAGAGCCATGTTATCCCTTCTTCTCCTGCGGGGAGAACCCCTTCAGATATTGTCCAATGATGTAGGGTACTGGAGGGGCCCTCCAGAGTGGTCAAGGCACCTGAAGTACATTTTCAGCAGCCCAAAGCACCTCTCTGTCACACCCCTGGTCGCTGCATCGTTGTAGCGGTTCTCCACGTCAGTCCGTGGCCTCCATATAGGCGTCATCAGCCATGACCGCAACGGGTAACCCCTGTCGCCCAGCAACCAGCCCCTCAGCCGGGGGGGGCGCCTCTCGAACATGGTGGGGATGAAAGATTGCGGCAATACGAATGAGTCATGTACACTGCCCGGGTACCGGGCACAGACGTGCAGGACCCTCATGCGGTGGAATCCAATAGTTGTGCGGGGAACCCAATAGTTTCTCCTGCTCAACATGGCCTCTCTCCCTCTCAGACACATTCAGTTCCCAAAGGAATGTGAAGATACTCATATCCAGCAGCAACTTCTTTCACCACAATATTTTAAATAGCACTCCGAGGACAGGTAGTGTAACCAGTAAGAGTTCTTATCCAAGTCGAAAAAATTTCCAACAAAATTAACATGCAGTGATACCAGCGGCCAGAAGAAATGACACAGCAGCAAAGTAAATACTGGATGATCCTCTTGAAATGTCATTGGTCTGGGTCCTTCATGCTGTTTAACATCATATTTAGGTGTGTCAGGTTAAGATTTGTTGGGTGTTTATTGTGGAGTTTGAAAATGGCACCAGTGGCTTTAAATTGGCATTGCTCACTGATCTCGCCAAGCTAAATGCTGCCAGCAATCATTGGGTACATTCACACTAACCCCTTTACTAAGGTGGACTGTTGCGTACTTCCTGTCAGAAATGTGCACATGCATCTCCGATCCCATTTTGAAATGTCAGGTCGATGTGACATCTGTGAGGCAGGTACTCTGTGGCACATTTAACCCCTGCCCATAGTTTTTTTCACATTGTGTCAAAGTATTGTTTCAAACAATCCATGAGATGGCAACTTTTAAAAATCCTGTATCATGTCACTCTCGAAGGTTTGAATGTAATAACAGCTGTCATTGTTTGTGAATGAATGATTTTCCTGTTGGTTAAGCATTTGAGATCCTTGAAAATATAATTTTTGAGGAAATGGTAGTTGTTCGTTAGGATTAAAAAAAATTCATATCTGTTTGTTGTTCCAGAAAGCCAACACTGGGAAGCATGTAATAAATGCAACAAGTTGAGACCAAAGCGATCTCACCATTGCAGCCGATGTGGACACTGCGTTCGAAAAATGGATCACCATTGTCCATGGTAAACTGCTTTCTGATTTTAATCCTGACATTCAAAACATATAGATAACATATAAATATGTTCTATTTGATACTTGGTGTAAGGTTTGATGTGTATGTTCTCATTGTATAGCAAGCCTCCATGACCTCCCTCATACAGTGCACTACAAACTGCGGGCAGGATTCTCTCAGCCCGGGGACGGGATGGAGAATCGTCGCGGCCATCGCGAATCACGCCATGCCGCCCCGACGCCGGGACCCAATTCCCCGCAGAGTGGAGAATCGGCGCCATTCGGAAGGGTCCGGGGATGGCCTGTGGGAGGGGGAGGGGGGTCCGATCCCGGGGGGACTTACATTGTGGCCTGACCTGCGATCGGGGCCCACCGATCGGCAGGCCGGCCTCTCAGGCTGGGGGCCTCCTTTCTTCCACGTCGGCCCCTTAAGCTCTACGTTATTTGGCGTCGGGGCCGGCATGGAGAAGGGAGTCACTGTGCATGGGCGCGATGGCGCCGGTGCCACTGCGCATGCGCGGACCCTGCGGAGCCAAGTTGACGCCGGGATTGGCAGCTGGAGTGGTGAGAGTCGCTCCAGTGCCATACTGGCCCCCTGTAGGGGCCAGAATTGCTGATCCTGAGGCCATGTTGACGCCGTCGGGAAAGGCGACGGCGTTTCCGACGGCGTTAATACTTAGCCTCAGAATCCGAGATTCCCGCCCTGCATGTTTTGAAAATGGATGCAGTACACACAAGGATCGGATGCAATTCCTCTGACCCCAAGCCATGTTAACTGTGCAGACATGGGGCTGGATTCTCCCGCCCCTCCCGTCACAAGTACGCCACGGGCGAGCCGCGCACAATTGCGAATTCCATTGACGTCGGGCGGGATTCTTCGGTCGCCGGGCGGATGCGGCCGGAGAATCCCGCCTTTTCGGCTCTACCCAATTTAAATGTAAATCGGAAAAGCATCTAGGGATACAGATAAACAAATCAATAAAACTAGGTGACAGGTTTAAAAAAGAAAGTAAACCAAGCACTTGGGTTCATTAGTAGGGAGATAGAAATGAAAGGCAAAGAAATGTTAAATTTGAAGAGTCTTCGGTGGTTCACACTTTGAATGAAATGTCTTTATCTCCATATTATAACAAAAGGATGAGGAAGCGCTGGAGGAGGTACGTAAAAGAATGACAAAGATGATGCTGGAACTGAGTGGTTATACCTGTCCAGTGAGGGTGGACAATTTGGGACCCTTTCTCGAGAAAGGGGAAGGCTGAGGGGAGTCACGAGATGAATAACTCGCTGCAGAGTTCCTAGCCTCCGAAGAACTCTTGCAGCAACATTATCTATATGACTAGTCCAGTTGAGTTTCTGGTCAATGGTAACACCCAGCATATTGATGGTGGAAATTCAGTGATAAATTCAGTTGAGTATCAAGGTTAGATTCTCTTTTGTTGGAGAGGGCCTGAATGTTGTGTAATCGTTTGTGTACATACCCACTTCTGACCTTAATATGGAGGGAACGGAATTATGAAGCATGTGAAGATCGCTGGGCCTAGGGCACTAGCCTGAAGAACTCATGCAGCAATGGTCTGGAACTGTGATAATTGGTTTCCAACAATCACAGCCGTATTCCTTTGAGCTAGGTCTCACTCCAGCCTGTGGAAAGTTTCCCCCCTGATTCCCATCACTTTAGTTTTGTTGGGGTTCCTTGATGCAGCACTCAGTCAAATGCTGCCTTAATGTCAAAGGAAGTCACTCTTATCTCATAGAACATAGAACAATACAGCGCAGTACAGGCCCTTCGGCCCACGATGTTGCACCGAAACAAAAGCCATCTAACCTACACTTATGCCATTATCATCCATATGTTTATCCAATAAACTTTTAAATGCCCTCAATGTTGGCGAGTTCACTACTGTAGCAGGTAGGGCATTCCACGGCCTCACTACTCTTTGCGTAAAGAACCTACCTCTGACCTCTGTCCTATATCTATTACCCCTCAGTTTAAAGTTATGTCCCCTCGTGCCAGCCATATCCATCCGCGGGAGAAGGCTCTCACTGTCCACCCTATCCAACCCCCTGATCATTTTGTATGCCTCTATTAAGTCTCCTCTTAACCTTCTTCTCTCCAACGAAAACAACCTCAAGTCCATCAGCCTTTCCTCATAAGATTTTCCCTCCATACCAGGCAACATCCTGGTAAATCTCCTCTGCACCCGCTCCAAAGCCTCCACGTCCTTCCTATAATGCGGTGACCAGAACTGTACGCAATACTCCAAATGCGGCCGTACCAGAGTTCTGTACAGCTGCAACATGACCTCCCGACTCCGGAACTCAATCCCTCTACCAATAAAGGCCAACACTCCATAGGCCTTCTTCACAACCCTATCAACCTGGGTGGCAACTTTCAGGGATCTATGTACATGGACACCTAGATCCCTCTGCTCATCCACACTTTCAAGAACTTTACCATGAGCCAAATATTCCGCATTCCTGTTATTCCTTCCAAAGTGAATCACCTCACACTTCTCTACATTAAACTCCATTTGCCATCTCTCAGCCCAGCTCTGCAGCTTATCTATATCCCTCTGTAACCTGCTACATCCTTCCACACTATCGACAACACCACCGACTTTAGTATCGTCTGCAAATTTACTCACCCACCCTTCTGCGCCTTCCTCTAGGTCATTGATAAAAATGACAAACAGCAACGGCCCCAGAACAGATCCTTGTGGTACTCCACTTGTGACTGTACTCCATTCTGAACATTTCCCATCAACCACTACCCTCTGTCTTCTTTCAGCTAGCCAATTTCTGATCCACATCTCTAAATCACCCTCAATCCCCAGCCTCCGTATTTTTTGCAATAGCCTACCGTGGGGAACCTTATCAAACGCTTTGCTGAAATCCATATACACCACATCAACTGCTCTACCCTCGTTTACCTGTTCAGTCACCTTCTCAAAGAACTCAATAAGGTTTGTGAGGCATGACCTACCCTTCACAAAGCCATGCTGACTATCCCTGATCATATTATTCCTATTTAGATGATTATAAATCTTGTCTCTTATAATCCCCTCCAAGACTTTACCCACTACAGACGTGAGGCTCACCGGTCTATAGTTGCCGGGGTTGTCTCTGCTCCCCTTTTTGAACAAAGGGACCACATTTGCTGTCCTCCAGTCCTCTGGCACTATTCCTGTAGCCAATGATGACATAGAAATCAAAGCCAAAGGTCCAGCAATCTCTTCCCTGGCCTCCCAGAGAATCCTAGGATAAATCCCATCAGGTCCCGGGGACTTATCTATTTTAAGCCTGTCCAGAATTGCCAACACCTCTTCCCTACGTACCTCAATGCCATCTATTCTATTAGCCTGGGGCTCAGCATTCTCCTCCACAACATTATCTTTTTCCTGAGTGAATACTGACGAAAAATATTCATTTAGTATCTCGCCTATCTCTTCAGACTCCACACACAATTTCCCATCCCTGTCCTTGACTGGTCCTACTCTTTCCCTAGTCATTCGCTTATTCCTGACATACCTATAGAAAGCTTTTGGGTTTTCCTTGATCCTTCCTGCCAAATACTTCTCATGTCCCCTCCTTGCTCGTCTTAGCTCTCTCTTTAGATCCTTCCTCGCTACCTTGTAACTATCCATCGCCCCAACCGAAACTTCACACTTCATCTTCACATTGGCCTCCTTCTTCCTCTTAACAAGAGATTCCACTTCCTTGGTAAACCATGGTTCCCTCGCTCGACGCCTTCCTCCCTGTCTGACCGGTACATACTTATCAAGAACACGCAGTAGCTGATCCTTGAACAAGCCCCACTTATCCAGTGTGCCCAACACTTGCAGCCTACTTCTCCACCTTATCCCCCCCAAGTCACGTCTAATGGCATCATAATTGCCCTTCCCCCAGCTATAACTCTTGCCCTGCGGTGTATACTTATCCCTTTCCATCATTAACGTAAACGTCACCGAATTGTGGTCACTGTCCCCAAAGTGCTCTCCTACCTCCAAATCCAACACCTGGCCTGGTTCATTACCCAAAACCAAATCCAACGTGGCCTCGCCTCTTGTTGGCCTGTCAACATATTGTTTCAGGAAACCCTCCTGCACACACTGTACAAAAAACGACCCATCTATTGTACTCGAACTATATCTTTTCCAGTCAATATTTGGAAAGTTAAAGTCTCCCATAATAACTACCCTGTTACTTTCGCTCATATCCAGAATCATCTTCGCCATCCTTTCCTCTACATCCCTAGAACTATTAGGAGGCCTATAAAAAACTCCCAACAGGGTGACCTCTCCTTTCCTGTTTCTAACTTCAGCCCATACTACCTCGGAAGAAGAGTCCCCATCTAGCATCCTCTCCGCCACCGTAATACTGCTCTTGACTAGCAGCGCCACACCTCCCCCTCTTATGCCTCCTTCTCTGAGCTTACTAAAACACCTAAACCCCGGAACCTGCAACATCCATTCCTGTCCCTGCTCTATCCATGTCTCCGAAATGGCCACAACATCGAAGTCCCAGGTACCAACCCATGCTGCCAGTTCCCCTACCTTGTTTCGTATACTCCTGGCATTGAAGTAGACACACTTCAAACCACCTACCTGAACACTGGCCCCCTCCTGCGACGTCAAATCTGTGCTCCTGACCTCTATACTCTCATTCTCCCTTACCCTAAAACTACAATCCAGGTTCCCATGCCCCTGCTGCATTAATTTAAACCCCCCCAAAGAGCACTAACAAATCTCCCCCCCAGGATATTTGTGCCTCTCAGGTTCAGATGTAGACCATCCTGTCTGTAGAGGTCCCACCTTCCCCAGAAAGAGCCCCAGTTATCTAGAAATCTGAATCCCTCCCGCCTGCACCATCCCTGTAGCCACGTGTTTAAATGCTCTCTCTCCCTATTCCTCATCTCACTATCACGTGGCACGGGCAACAACCCAGAGATAACAACTCTGTTTGTTCTAGTTCTGAGCTTCCATCCTAGCTCCCTGAAAGCCTGCCTGACATCCTTGTCCCCTTTCCCACCTATGTCGTTAGTGCCAATGTGGACCACGACTTGGGGCTGCTCCCCCTCCCCCCTAAGGACCCGGAAAACACGATCCGAGACATCACGTACCCTTGCACCTGGGAGGCAACATACCAAACGCGAGTCTCTCACGCTCCCACAAAATCTCCTATCTGTGCCCCTGACTATAGAGTCCCCAATTACTAATGCTCTGCTCCTCTTCCCCCCTTCCCTTCTGAGCAACAGGGACAGACTCCGTGCCAGAGGCCCGTACCCCATGGCTTACCCCTGGTAAGTCCCCCCCCCCCCCACAAGTATCCAAAGCGGTATACTTGTTTCTCAGGGGAAAGACCGCAGGGGATCCCTGCACTAACTGCTTTTTCCCAGTCCCTCTTACAGTTACCCACCTATCTCCAATCTTTGGTGTAACTAATTCCCTGAAGCTGCTATCTATGACCCCCCTCTGCCTCCCGAATGATCCGAAGTTCTTCCAACTCCAGCTTCAGTTCCCTAACTCGGTCTTGGAGGAGCTGGAGATGGCAGCACTTCCTGCAGGTAAAATCAGCAGGGACACTAACTGCATCCCTCACCTCAAACATCCTGCAGGAGGAACATTGCACTCCCTTCCCTGCCATTCCTCCAACTTTCTACCAAGATCTGGCTAACAACTAAATTAAATTTTTATAAAAAATAATAATAATATAATAAAATATGGTACTTACCTCAGACCAATGGGTTTTATTATTAGGTTAGAGGAGGAGGGTGGGTGGGAGACACTACACGTGTAGTGTCTCGGGTTTCCTCTCCACCAGAATTTATTGGTGAGGGTCTTCCCAGACGTCCGCGGGTCGACTTCCTGTTCCCGCCTAAAAAAACTAATTTAAAAAAAAAAAGAAAAATTCTCAGCTCCTGCTGAAATTGACTAACCAGCCAGCTCCACTCCCGCCGAAATCGACTGGCCTGCCCCTGCAAAGACAAGTGCTTTTAAAGGACAGACTTACCTCCCAGCAACCACTTCCGCAATGCTCCCGCTGAAACTGACTCACCAGCTGATTCTCCCGCCGAAATCGACTGGCCTGCCCCTGCAAAGACAAGTGCTTTTAAAGGTTGACTTACCTCCCAGCAGCCACTTCCGCAATGCTCCCGCTGAAACTGACTCACCAGCTGTTCTCACGCCGAAATCGACTGGCCTGCCCCTGCAAAGACAAGTGCTTTTAAAGGACAGACTTATCTCCCAGCAACCACTTCCGCAATGCTCCCGCTGAAACTGACTCACCAGCTGTTCTCACGCCAAAATCGACTGGCCTGCCCCTGCAAAGACAAGTGCTTTTAAAGGTTGACTTACCTCCCAGCAGCCACTTCCGCAATGCTCCCGCTGAAATTGACTCACCAGCTGATTCTCCCGCCGAAATCGACTGGAGTTTAGCTTTTACTGAATGAGGGATAGACTTACAGTGAAAGTGATTCAAAGAACATTCACTGGAGTGATTCCAGTGATGAACAGTTAAGGTTAGGGTCTTATGAGGAAAGGTTGACCAGGCTGGGCATATATTCATTGGAGTTCAAGTGAGAGAGGATGCGGATGCGTTGGTGACGATTCCAGAGCACATTAATAAAGCATTTGAGTCCTGCATGGAGCTGTATAGGTCTGAACCTTGTGGGGCAGTTTCTTGCTGGGTGGTGTTCCTGGAGGTTTAGAGGGAGAAGGGGTTGGAATTGGGGACTCCATTAGGGCTACAAGAGGTGATTGAGGCAATTGGTTTGATTCAGTCAGGGGAGGCGCTGGGACCTGATTGTTTCCGGGTTGACTTTTAGAAACCGTTTGCAGCGGGATTGGCCCCAAATCTCCTGGCGCTTTTTCCGACTCTTTGGCGTGGGGGAGCTGCCAGCCACGCTGGTGCAGGTGTCGATCTCATTAGTCCCCAAGAAGGAGAAGGACCAGGTGTAATGTGGGTCATATGACCCATCTCCCTATTAACCACAGATATGAAGGTGCTGGCTGAGGTATTAGCGAGGCGGTTGGAGGAGTATGTGCCTGAGGTGGTGCTGGAGGATCAGACTGGTTTTGTTATGGGGAGACAGCTGTCGAGTAATATTGGAAACTTATTGAATGTAGGTATGACACTGTCCATAGCTGTGGCTATGGATGTGGAGTAGCCATTCAATCGGGTAGAGTGGAGGTAATTGTTTGACGTTCTGGAGAGGTTCGGGTTTGGGTCCACATTTATGTCATGGATAAGGTTGTTATATACGGCCACGACAGCTAGTGTTAGGATTAATTCAATCAGCCCCGGGATTTCTGGCCATACAGGGTACAAGGCAGGGTTATCTCCACTTCTGTTCGCATTGGGTATCGAGCCCTTGGCTCGTGCACCCCAGCATCAGCGAAGTGGTCGGGTATTATAAGGGGAGGCGGGGAGCATAGAGTCTTGTTGTATGCAGATGACTTGTTGCTGTATATTTCAAACCCATTGGATTGTATGGATAGGATTATGGGTATATTGGAGAAGTTTGGCACTTTTCTGGGCTACATATTATGACCATAAGTGAAGTGTTTCCAGTCAGGGACAAATTTGAGTGCTCTAACATTTAAGCTGTGTCATGATAGGGAGATATTAAAAATAAAAATTGTTGGGGTGAAGATGTCACCGGGCCCTCTGGTGATGATTTTTGGGGTGTTCGAATAGCCTGGGATGTTGGAGGGTAAGGGTGCTAACGTGGCTTTTGCCACACTGATCGAATGGAATTCTGCTGGAGTGGAGGTTGGTGGAGCCACCAAGGGTGTTGGCTTGGTTGGGGGATGTTGCAGAATTCCTTAAGCTGGGAAAGATTCAATACTCCCTTCGGGATTTCCGGTGGCTGGGATGTGCTGAGCAATCAGAGGAAAGATGGCTCTCCTCCTGAAAACTTGGATTTTGGCATATGTAGCCTGAACATAGGCCACTAAGCCCGCAAAAGCCCCCCCAGAAAGGTAGTAAAATAAGCAAGAGCCGGAATAGAAAAGTGGAGGCAGCGTGCAAGTGGAGCGAGGTGGAGCTGGACATAGCTGGATGAGCTGAGTCGCTGACACCCTCGCCGGACTATCCACCAATAAATCAATGGATGGAGCTTCTAACACAGGAGCTCTGTAAACACAGGGATACGATCAAAAAGGAGATGAAGGTGGCGGTCGCAGATGCCCTGACCCCATCAAGGAGAAGCTGGGGAAGAACAAAGAAAAGTACAGCACAGGAACAGGCCCTTCGGCCCTCCAAGCCCATGCCGACCATGCTGCCCATCTGAACTAAAATCTTCTACACTTCCTGGGTCCGTATCCCTCTATTCCCATCCTATTCATGTATTTGACGAGGTTGGTGGTGTCCCAGAGAACGCTCAGGGGAAAGGTGGAGGACCAAGAGAATCGGTAACGTTGCCAGAACCTCTGCATCGTGGGTCAACTGGAAGGTAGCGAGGGCAAAAACAGTACGGAGTACGTGGCTCAGATGTTGGGCCAGCTGGTCAGAAGGGAAAACTTTGCTAAGCCCCAGAAATAGATAGGGCCCAAGTTGTTGAAGCCAAAGCCAAAAACAGGGGAACAACCACAGGCCATCATCACTAAGCTCCACCAGTTCCAAGATACAGAACAGATCCTGAACTGGGCAAGACACACAGACACACGTGGTCTTGCAAGTGGGAAGGACAGACAATCCATGTGTATCAGGACGTTAGGACAGACCTGGCCAAATGCTGGGCTGAATTTAACACAACCAAGACAGCCCTGTCATAATATACATCAGTACATTATGGTGCAATCACATACACACACTGATGGACATGCAGTAGGACCAACCAGCATACATAACACCGCAGCCAATCACCAGTGAGAGCACAAGCACTATAAAGACAGGGGACAGGAGAGTTCCCGCTCATTCTAGCAGCAGCCAGCTCGGAGCACAGAGCTCACAGCCTGCATCACAGACATTCACCATGTGCTGAGTGCCTCACCATAGCTAGTGATAGGAAAGGGTCCACAGTTAAGCTGGTATTGCTTATACCCACGTTTACAGTATGTTAGCATAGTTGAACAGTTAATAAAATAGCGTTACACCACTTCCAGCATTGTTGGCTTGTTTGTGAACCAGAACACCCAACACGAAAGCCCTACACAAAAGTAAGGTACGATTTGTAATGCTGTACCTAGCCACGCTGTGTGTAACCTTCCAGGAGAAGGAACATTATTTCACTGCACCGGGCGAGGCGGACGAGTCCATGCGCAAACATGGACTGGGGAACAACAGCAACAATGCAAACAGACTCAAATGTACAAGTGCGTGGGATAAAGTTGCCTCGCTTCCAAACAGATGTAAGTCCCTGGAAGGAGGGGAGAAGGGCTGAAAGGTGCTAAAATGGGAGGGGGGGTGAGGGAGGAACACAATGGGCAAGGGAGGCAGTAATCATTCCGGAGAGGTCCATCACACAGATTAGCCCAGGGAAGTATGGGGAGAGGGGGTCACCGCACAGTTTCCAACGGGAAGGGAGTGCCTCGCAAAGGGTGGGGGAGGGTGAAAATCTAGATAGGGTGGAAGATGGGGGGAAACAATGGGGAGAGGACAGAGGGGGTGGACCACAGAGGTGCAGGGGGAAACAAATGGGGTAGACAGACATGGGGGTGATTCCTGGGAGTAGTGGGGGGGGGGGGGGAAGAAGGGCAGAACGCTGGTTCCAAGTCACGCATGGCGATAGCAAGAACAAGGTCATTGAAAATGGCCATCTTGAATGACCCCAAACAAAGGGAACCCCCGGAATGCAGGGGCACATCCATGTGGAATGTATGGTACCAACGGCCATCTTGGATGGCCCCCAAGCAAAGGGAAACCCCAGAGTGCACGGGCACATCCACACGATGAATTTGGCTGACGCCGCAGGATAGTGACCTGGAATGTCAGGAGACTCAAACACCCGGTGAAAAGATCCAGAGTCTTCACCCACCTAAAAAGCATGAGGGTCGGTCTCATCTTCCTCCAAGAGATGCACCAATATAAAAGCTCCTTCTCAGAGAAACGCAGCCAGCTACCAGCCCCACAAGAATGAGTGGGAATACCGCGGGCAACGGCCTGGTCCAGTAAACGCTCAGCAGCATTTTCTTCATAAATTACTTTTGTCTGTATCGTGCTTGATTACCTTATGACCGTAACCAAGACACCCTGAATGACAACGGGCGCGATTCTCCGCTCCCGCGCCGGTTGGGAGAATCGCCTGGCGCGCCATTTTTCCCCGCGACGCCGGTCAAACGCCCTCCCGTGATTCTCCCAAGCGGCGAGAACGGCCCCGTCGAGTTCTGCGCGGCGCAGGCTGGAGAATCGCCCGAGACACCCAAAATGGCGATTCTCCGGCACCCCTGCTATTCTCAGGCCCGGATGGGCCGAAGTCCCGACGGCGTGACTCCAGTTCACGCCGTCGCCGTTCACACCTGTTATTTAAAGTCGTCAGCCAGCTGAGCAGGGAGGAGGTGAGCGGACTGTTCCGCAGCTCCTGGAGACCAGGTCGGCTTACCCTAGAAGGCTGCGGCCAAAGGGGGGGGTGGGAGGGGGGGTGAGGGAGCGGAGTGCAGGTGGGAGGGGGGGTGAGGGAGAGTATGCAGGTGGGAGGGGGCTGAGGGAGGGAGAGTATGCAGGTGGGAGGAGGCTGAGGGAGCGGAGTGCAGGTGTGAGGGGGGGTGAGGGAGAGTGTGCAGATGGGAGGGGGGTGAGGGAGCGGAGTGCAGGTGGGAGGGGGGTGAGGGAGAGTGTGCAGATGGGAGGGGGGGTGAGGGAGCGGAGTGCAGGTGGGGGGGGGGAGGGAGAGTGTGCAGGTGGGAGGGGGGTGAGGGAGCGGAGTGCAGGTGGGAGGGGGGGTGAGGGAGTGTGTGCAGGTGGGAGGGGGTGAGGGAGAGTGTGCAGGTGGGAGGGGGGGTGAGGGAGAGTGTGCAGGTGGGAGGGGGGTGAGGGAGGGGAGTGCAGGTGGGAGGGGGGTGAGGGAGGGGAGTGCAGGTGGGAGGGGGGGTGAGGGAGAGTATGCAGGTTGGAGGGGGCTGAGGGAGCGGAGTGCAGGTAGGAGGGGGGGTGAGGGAGAGTGTGCAGGTGGGAGGGGGGTGAGGGAGCAGCGTGCAGGTGGGGGGGGGTGAGGGAGAGTGTGCATGTGGGAGGGGGGTGAGGGAGAGTGTGCAGGTGGGAGGGGGTGAGGGAGCGGAGTGCAGGTCGGAGGGGGTGAGGGAGAGTGTGCAGGTGGGAGGGGGGTGAGGGAGTGTGTGCAGGTGGGAGGGGGGTGAGGGAGAGTGTGCAGGTGGGAGGGGGTGAGGGAGCGGAGTGCAGATGGGAGGGGGGCTGAGGGAGAGTGTGCAGGTGGGAGGAGGTGAGGGAGAGTGCAGGTGGGAGGGGGGTGAGGGAGAGTGTGCAGGTGGGAGGGGGGTGAGGGAGCGGAGTGCAGGTGGGAGGGGGGGGTGAGGGAGAGTCTGCAGGTGGGAGGGGGGTGAGGGAGAGTGTGCAGGTGGGAGGGGGGTGAGGGAGCGGAGTGCAGGTGGGAGGGGGGTGAGGGAGAGTTTGCAGGTGGGAGGGGGGTGAGGGGGCGGAGTGCAGGTTGGAGGGGGGTGAGGGAGAGTGTGCAGGTGGGAGGGGGTGAGGGAGAGTTTGCAGGTGGGAGGGGGGTGAGGGAGAGTTTGCAGGTGGGAGGGGGGTGAGGGGGCGGAGTGCAGGTGGGAGGGGGGGTGAGGGAGAGTGTGCAGGTGGGAGGGGGTGAGGGAGCGGAGTGCAGGTGGGAGGGGGGTGAGGGAGAGTCTGCAGGTGGGAGGGGGGTGAGGGAGAGTGTGCAGGTGGGAGGGGGGTGAGGGAGCGGAGTGCAGGTGGGGGGGGGTGGGGGAGAGTGTGCAGGTGGGGGGGGTGAGGGAGAGTGTGCAGGTGGGAGGGGGTGAGGGAGAGTGTGCAGGTGGGAGGGGGGTGAGGGACCGGAGTGCAGGTGCGAGGGGGTGAAGGAGAGTGTGCAAGTGGGAGGGGGTGAGGGAGCGGAGTGCAGGTGGGAGGGGTTGAGGGAGAGTGCAGGTGGGAGGGGGGGTGAGGGAGAGTGCAGGTGGGAGGGGGGGTGAGGGAAAGTGTTCAGGTGGAGGGGGGTGAGGGAGAGTGTGCAGGTGGGAGGGGGGTGAGGGAGCGGAGTGCAGGTGGGAGGGGGGTGAGGGAGAGTTTGCAGGTGGGAGGGGGGTGAGGGGGCGGAGTGCAGGTTGGAGGGGGGTGAGTGAGAGTGTGCAGGTGGGAGGGGGTGAGGGAGAGTTTGCAGGTGGGAGGGGGGTGAGGGAGAGTTTGCAGGTGGGAGGGGGGTGAGGGGGCGGAGTGCAGGTGGGAGGGGGGGTGAGGGAGAGTGTGCAGGTGGGAGGGGGTGAGGGAGCGGAGTGCAGGTGGGAGGGGGGTGAGGGAGAGTCTGCAGGTGGGAGGGGGGTGAGGGAGAGTGTGCAGGTGGGAGGGGGGTGAGGGAGCGGAGTGCAGGTGGGGGGGGTGGGGGAGAGTGTGCAGGTGGGGGGGGTGAGGGAGAGTGTGCAGGTGGGAGGGGGTGAGGGAGAGTGTGCAGGTGGGAGGGGGGTGAGGGACCGGAGTGCAGGTGCGAGGGGGTGAAGGAGAGTGTGCAAGTGGGAGGGGGTGAGGGAGCGGAGTGCAGGTGGGAGGGGTTGAGGGAGAGTGCAGGTGGGAGGGGGGGTGAGGGAGAGTGCAGGTGGGAGGGGGGGTGAGGGAAAGTGTTCAGGTGGAGGGGGCTGAGGGAGAGTGTGCAGGTGGGAGGGGGGTGAGGGAGCGGAGTGCAGGTGGGAGGGGGTGAGGGAGTGTGTGCAGGTGGGAGGGGGTGAGGGAGCGGAGTGCAGCTGGGAGGGGTGTGAGTGAGAGTTTTCAGGTGGGACGGGGGTGAGGGGGCGGAGTGCAGGTGGGAGGGGGTGAGGGAGAGTGTGCAGGTGGGAGGGGGGTGAGGGAGCGGAGTGCAGGTGGGAGGGGGTGAGGGAGCGGAGTGCAGCTGGGAGGGGTGTGAGGGAGAGTGTGCAGGTGGGAGGGGGGTGAGGGAGCGGAGTGCAGGTGGGAGGGGGTGAGGGAGCGGAGTGCAGGTGGGAGGGGGGGTGAGGGAGCGGAGTGCAGGTGGGAGGGTGTGAGGGAGCGGAGTGCAGGTGGGAGGGGGTGAGGGAGCGGAGTGCAGTTGGGGGGGAATGAGGGAGAGTGTGCAGGTGGGAGGGGGTGAGGGAGCGGAGTGCAGGTTGGAGGGGGGCTGAGGGAGCGGAGTGCAGGTGGGGGGGGTGAGGGAGCGGAGTGCAGGTGGGGGGGGGTGAGGGAGCGGAGTGCAGGTGGGGGGGGGTGAGGGAGAGTGTGCAGGTGGGAGGGGGGTGAGGGAGCGGAGTGCAGGTTGGAGGGGGGCTGAGGGAGCGGAGTGCAGGTGGGGGGGGGTGAGGGAGCGGAGTGCAGGTGGGGGGGGTGAGGGAGAGTGTGCAGGTGGGAGGGGTGTGAGGGAGAGTGTGCAGTTGGAAGGGGGGTGAGGTAGGGTGGTCAGCTGGGAGGGGGGGTGAGTGAGAGTGTGCAGGTGGGAGGGGGCGTGAGGGAGAGTGTGCAGGTGGAAGGGGGGTGAGGGAGCGGAGTGCAGGTGGGAGGGGAGCGAGGGAGCGGAGTGCAGGTGGGAGGGGGTGAAGGAGTGTGTGCAGGTGGGAGGGGGGGTGAGGGAGCGGAGTGCAGGTGGGAGGGGGGGTGCAGGAGAGTGTGCAGGTGGGAGGGGGGTTGAGGGAGCAGACTGCAGGTGGGAGGGGGGTGTGGGATAGTGTGCAGGTGAGAGGGGGGTGAGGGAGCGGAGTGCAGGTGGGAGGCGGGGTAAGGGAGAGTGTGCAGGTGGGAGGGGGTGAGGTAGAGTGTGAAGGTGGGAGGAGGGGTGAGGGAGAGTGCAGGTGGGAGGGGGTGAGGGAGCGGAGTGCAGGTGGGAGGGGGGTGAGGGAGAGTGGGCAGGTGGGAGTGGGGTGAGGGAGAGTGTGCAGGTGGGAGGGGGGGTGAGGGAGCGGAGTGCAGGTGGGAGGCGGGGTAAGGGAGAGTGTGCAGGTGGGAGGGGGTGAGGTAGAGTGTGAAGGTGGGAGGAGGGGTGAGGGAGAGTGCAGGTGGGAGGGGGTGAGGGAGCGGAGTGCAGGTGGGAGGGGGGTGAGGGAGAGTGGGCAGGTGGGAGTGGGGTGAGGGAGAGTGTGCAGGTGGGAGGGGGGGTGAGGGAGCGGAGTGCAGGTGGGAGGGGGGGTGAGGGAGAGTGTGCAGGTGGAGGGGGGGGGGCGGGAGAGTGTGCAGGTGGGAAGGGGGTGAGGGAGCGGAGTGCAGGTGGGAGGGGGGGTGAGGGAGAGTCTGCAGGTGGGAGGGGGGTGAGGGAGAGTCTGCAGGTGGGAGGGGGGTGATGGAGCGGAGTGCAGGTGGGGGTGAGGGAGTGAGTGCAGGTGGGAGGGGGGCGAGGGAGTGGAGTGCAGGTTGGAGGGGGGCTGAGGGACAGTGTGCAGGTGGGAGGGGTGTGAGGGAGAGTGTGCAGGTGGGAGGGGGGTGAGGTAGGGTGTGCAGGTGGGAGGGGGGGTGAGGGAGAGTGTGCAGGTGGGAGGGGGGGTGAGGGAGAGTGTGCAGGTGGGAGGGGGGTGAGGGAGCGGAGTGCAGGTGGGAGGGGTGTGAGGGAGCGGAGTGCAGGTGGGAGGGGGGTGAGGGAGCGGAGTGCGGGTGGGTGGCGGGGTAAGGGAGAGTGTGCAGGTGGGGGGTGGGGTGAGGGAGAGTGCAGGTGGGAGGCGGGGTAAGGGAGAGTGTGCAGGTGGGAGGGGGGTGAGGGAGAGTGTGTAGGTGGGAGGGGGGTGAGGGAGCGGAGTGCAGGTGGGAGGTGGGGTAAGGGAGAGTGTGCAGGTGGGGGGTGGGGTGAGGGAGAGTGTGCAGGTGGGAGGGGGGTGAGGGAGAGTGTGGATGGTATCGTCCATGTCAGCCGCCCTGATATGGCAGGACGGTGATGACACGGCCGCAGGCTGTCGTGTGGCTGATGGGCACAGGCGACTGGCACACTGGTGAGGAGTATGGTGTGAACTGACCGTTGGGTGCAGACAGTGACCAGGTGTTAGGCTGGCTGCGTGTCTGCAGCGCGACCAGGCCACCGGGACACACAGGGATCCCAGGCAACCCGGCGGGCGAGGTGTGGAAGAACCTTGGTATAACATGTCGTTTCTCTGCCCCCCACCACCCTCCTGCAGGTCACCATGTATGCCAACCAGACAGCGATGTTTACTGCCGTGGTTGTAGCCGCAGCTCTGGAGTTTGCCATCCGGCAGCGTAGAGTCAGACGGCCCACAGTGGCTGCAGATGCAGCGGTTGCCGGTGCAGCAGAGGGGATGGCCGCGGAGTGGCCCGTTGTCGCCGCGCAGGCCACAGACACTCAGGACCCGAATGTACAGGGGGAACATTGACCCCCCGACGGTGTGGAATGCAGAGGAAGTGCTTGGGGGGGGGGGGGGGGAGCAGGAGGAGGAGCAGGTGGAGCAGGAGGATCCACTGATGGTGGTGCCAGGGCGCCACAGGCGTCCAGCAAGGCCGTGGTGTACCGTGACAGAATGTCGTTCGAGGCCCTAACGGACATCACATGCAGGAGGAGACTACATTTCAGCAAGGAGACAGTCACACATATATGCCACCTCGTGGCGCACCTCGCACCACGTGGAATAGGAGGAGGACACGCGATACCAGTCTCCGTCAAGGTGATGGTGGCCCTCAACCTTTATGCGACCGGTTCTTCCAGGCGCCGAGTGGGGACCTATCCGGTATATCACAGGCATCGGTCCACAGGTGCATCAGGGCTGTGACCGACGCCTTGTACGCCATCGCGGACAGATACATAAAATTCCCCGAGGACCGAGCACAGCAGGAAGCACGGGCACGTGGATTCGCCAAGGTGGCCGGGATACCGATGGCCCAGGGTGTCATCGATGGTGGGCACGTCCCCATGCGCCCGCCTGCAGACAACAGGGAAGTGTTCATGAACAGGAAGGGCGCATACTCCATGAACATTCAGGTGGTGTGCGACCCCCACATGAACATCATGCACGTGTGTGCAAAATACCCCGGCAGTGTGCATGACGCCTACATTCTGGCACAGTCATTCATCCCCGCAATGTTCGATGGATGCCCCCCCCAGGCTGAGTGGCTGGTTGCTGGGCGACAAGGGCTATCCGTTGAGGTCATGGCTGATGACGCCAATACGGAGGTCTCAGACCAACGCGGAGAGCCTATACAACGAGGCACATGCAGCAACCAGGGGTGTGGTGGAGCGGTGCTTCGGGCTGCTGAAGATGCGCTTTAGATGCCTGGACCGATCCGGAGGGGCCCTGCAGTACCGGCCTGACAGGGTCGGTCGCATGGCTGTGGCCTGCTATGCGATGCACAACATAGCCATGCAGAGGGGAGATGCCCTGGTGGAGGAGTCAGAGGGAGGACCCGACGGCACCGGAGCCAACACAAACGAGTGGGATTGGGAAGAGGATGCGGAGGAGGAGGATGATGGCGTGCATCAGGGTGGGGGGGAGGGGCGCAGGACACAGACACTGCCCGGGTGCTGGTTACGTCCAGGAGGCTGCACGACGTCACCGCCGCGGACAGCGGGGACGCGACGCATTGGTGGCCGCACGGTTCACGCACTGTGGGGTTGGGATTCGCTGAACACTGCCACTTGGACCGTCAGTCCTGCACACGGGCACCCACCGTTTCACCCATTGCCTCCACCACGGACGCCACCCGTGCGGTGTCGGCCTGGGTGGCTGCGATGAGCGGCACCACTCCCTGCTCCTGGACGCGGATAGACTCCTCCAGCTGCGTGTGCAGGTCCTGGAAGATGGCCCTCATCCCGTTATTCAGTCCCTCGGTGTCCTCATGCATCGTTTGTCCGGGTGGGTCAAGTACATCCAGGAACCCGGGAACCGTCTGGGTGGCAGGTGTTTGCTGGGCCTGGGCTGCCCTCCGACCGTCCACCCCCTCGGCTGCTCCAAACTCCACCTGCTGTACCGGCTCGGCTGTGGGGTGCGCACCAGACCGTGACCCGGGAGCCTCATCACTTATATGCCCAACCGAGGTGAGTGACTCTGTGATGGTGTATGGTGTGGGAGACAGCAGTGCCGCAAGCTCGAGGTCATCGTCCGTTAGGAAGTCTTGTCTGTTCTCCTCCCACTCATGGCCCCGCGCAAGCTGCATGCGGGCCATGTCGTGTTGACATCCAGGTGAATCCACGGAGTGTGTGGCCGTGATGTGCGCTTCTTCATGAATGTCCACCCTGTGCCCCTCAGTATTGTCTCTCTCTGTGGTGTGAGCGTCCTGGTCATGCGTCCCATACTGAGAGGATGGTGCTCCTGGCCGACCGACTGCCACCCTCTGGTGTGCGTCCCTGGGTCTGCTTGACATTGGCGATGTTCCGCTGTCTCTTGGTCGAGACGTCCCTGGACATTCGGCGGCTGGCCCTGGGGAACATAAAGGTTCGGGGTTCGTTAGACACGGTGGCCCGGGTGTATGGTGGTGGTGGGTGCACAGTGTGAGGGGGGAGGGGAGCGAGGGTGCAGTGGCATGAGTGTGAGGGGGGAGGGGAGCGAGGCTGCAGTGGGCGAAATGTGAGGGGGGCGATGACGGGTTGCGGTGGGGGGTGAGGACATGCAGGGTTTTCTCACTTGCTTCTGTGCCTCTGACCTGGCATGTCGCGACCTCCCGGGTGGCGGATCCCCCAGCGAGGTCCAGGGCCCCCTGCTCGTGGACATGCAGCACAGGGGAACCCCCTCCGGTTCTCATACGCTCACGCTGGTTGTGAGCTGTCTTGTCCCGGAGGGGGGGTTGGATAAAGCATCACAATTAGGCGGGTATCATCAGGGCGTGCAGATATAAACTACATTTATGCTGGTTCAGGAGACAGCATGCCATGGCATCGCTCCAGTGGGGGTCCCGGGGCTCATGTGGGTCGGGTAAATCGTTGTGCACCCTGACCCCCCCAACCCCCCCTGATGCCCCAACCCCCCCTGAACCCCCACCACCCCCCCTGATGCCCCCACCACCCCCCGATGCCCCAACCCCCCCTGATCCTCCCAACCCCCCCTGACACCCCCACCACCCCACCTGATGCCCTGACCCCCCCAGCACCCCCCCTGATGCCCCAACCCCCCCCCCGACCCTCCAACCCCCCCTGACGCCCCCCCCACCCCACCTCCCCCCCTCGTGCCGGGGGGGCCTGGGGGCACCCTCATGGCACTTACCCTGGCAGCCCGAGTGAGGTCATGCAGCTTTCGACACTGCTCCCCGGTCCGGGGGTCTGCCCCACAGCACTGACAGTGATGCCAACCGCGCCTCACCGCGCTGGATGGCTGGCGATGCCCACGTCTTGGGCAGAGGGTGTCCCTTCTGTGCACCACCTCATCCAGCAGGGTGTCCAGGTCCGTGTCCCTGAACCTCGGTGCGGCTCGTCGGGGCTCAGCCATCTCTTCCTCTTTCTTCTACTCCGGGTCCTTCTGTGCGCAGATCGCGCCATTTATGACGCAGCACCGCGTCATTCGGGCGTCGCGCGGTCACAACACAGCTTTCGTGACATGCCCCCCCCCCCACCCCGAGTTTCTCGCGACCCCGATCCTAGCGCATTTTCGGGCCCTGAATCGGTCGAGATCGGGGCCATTTCACGCCATCGTGAACCTTGACGGCGTTCACGACGGCGTGGGCACTTCGTCGCGGGAGCGGAGAATCCCGCCCAACGTTTGAAGAGAATATATGCTCTGTAAAATAGCTAAAATTACAGCTGCTGTAAATTCTTGTAGATTCACGTTTTGTTTTTGTCTTGTGTAATGTAGGATATGAAATGTCAAAACTCCAATAAAACAATTAAAAAATAAAAAGGTTCTCCCTTCGGAGCTCGGAGGAGGGGTTCTGGGGCGAGATTGGGCTGTTCATGTCCCCATTTGAGGACCTGCTCATTGCCAGCGGGTAGGGAAGGGGGGGGGGGGGTTAAGCAGAGAAAAAGGGGAGAAAATGTCAAATTATGAGGTTTGTTATGTTTTTGATTTACTCTGTGTTTATATTTATGTACGCCCTAGCTTGAATAAAAATATTTTTTTTAAAGTAAAGGCAGTCTAAATATCGTCACTGGACCAGGAAAAGATGCTTCCCAGACTTGATTATCAGCCATGTATTGTGTGGTAACAAAAATCTGGGTTTGATTGATAGATTTATTTAATTTGGATGTTGCTTAGGGAAAGGGGAAGTCTTAAGGAGTTCAGGGATCATACATACAGTTTGGAACAAGGGGTATGTTCTACTTAAACTGTGTGTGTGTTTAGTGACTCATATTTAATAGTCTTAGTGTATTGATGTCCTATTCATGTGTATTTGTCTTTGCTTTAATTTAATAAACTGGCTTTAATAATTGTTACATGACAACTGGCTGGTTATTATCACGGGGATTTCATGTGACTCTGCACACCATTCCAAAAATAAAACCATGCATCCCCAGGAGCCAGTGTTCGGGGTACCCTCACAGATCCCATCAGTGTGGTTCATGACAGCATAATGAGTAGTTTTTTAAAAACCTAACCCAAGTTCTGTATATTATTCATTGTTACAAAGACAAGAATGATGGCAAAACAGTTAGCCTTTCAGTATTTGAAAAGAGACAAGTTAGGACTTAATGGGCTGGATTCTTCCGCCCTGCCCACCACAAGATTGCCACGGGCGGGAGTGGACCATGTAAAGGTCCAATGACCTCAGGCGGGAATTTCCGGTCGCTGGTCAGGTGCAGCCGGAGAATCCCGCCCAATGCTTCAGATATAACTTATTTCTCAGAACTGAATTATCCAGTCTTCTTTTTGTAAATGCAGTTACTGGCATTTTCTCTGTTTTGCTTAGAATTTCTATCTGCACAGAACAATGCACACAACCTAAAATATACAGTGATGTAATAGAAGCCTTGCACAATTGAGGTTAGATTAAATGTGCTCTGCATGGAAATGTGTCACTTCTACCAAAAGCTCAAACCATCAGTTATTTGAAGATACTGATTTGCTGAAATACAGGCTGTCAGAGTCAACTAAAAAGCAAACAAATTAAAGACCAATTTCAATCAATTACAACCAGCGAATTCATTCTTTAAAAGCAATTACAATGCCTATTTTTATTACTGACCCAAATAACATTCATAAATCAACCAAAGATATCTGAACCCGTGGAACAATTTGTCTTTGATGTTCCACAGTCCTATTTATCTTTAAAAACATTATTATTTTTGCAGAGACTGTTTTGGAGCTCACTTTTCCTGCAACTTCTTTTCTACAAACCAGCCTTTCATATTGATCTCTTTGCCTTGTACGTTGAGATAGACTTTCCTACCTTTTCTGCTCAGAATTTTCTCCATTGTCACATCTTTGAAAGAACACACACAATTCATGTAATTCTTGTCACCTTCTGGTCGCATGTGCGGGGGAATGAAAATGAGGAATTAATTTGAGGTTTGGCTCTCTGGTAAGTTCATGTGCCCCAATATTTACAAAGAGGGCGGGTGCATGAAAAATCCCAAAGCAGACAAAGAACCGGGTAAGGTTTAGCCATAGAGATCCTGCCAAATATAATGGCAGGAACTCAGTATCATTCACTTCTTTGGTTTGCTGCCTGACAGTCGGTCAAATTGACAGGCTGGCTGGCAACTGAGATGGAATAGCAATGACAGGAGAGCGCAGAGTAGAACCCCCATGGATGCTCCAGGGAGGGGTTGAATGTCAGCCCTAGGGGAGGGTGGAGAGACTACCTGGACGGCAAAAGGCCTTCGCAGCAGAAGGAGCAAATTGGGGCTTCAGGGAGAGAAAGGCAGTGATTGGTGAGGCTGAAGGTTTCCTTGAGAATCCAAGGAGAGCATTCCTGGCCCACAAGACGTGCTGGAAACGTCATTTATATTTTGGAGCTAGTAGCTCACACCCTTTCACTGCTGAGTTCCATGGAGGACCCATACAGCAAGAGCACATTTTAAATTAAGCTCCCAATTGCATTGTGTGTAATCAGGCTGCCCTATTTAAATATTGCAATGAATGATCTGTCTCCTCTCCACAGAACATTTGCAAGTTTCACTATTTGCAACTACTAAGAAGCGGTTTTGGGCATACTTCTGCCATATTTAAATCTCTCTCATCTGTTGTGTGGAGTCCTTATCAAGGCTTTGAAATTATCAGCAGTGATGGGGCTGGGCAGGCAAGGAATTGATAGCATCAGATTAATTAATGCAAATTGCACAGTGATGCAGCTTTGCTTTGTGATCCTCTAAGGCTATTTCTAAACATTACTTTTTGTGCTTTGTGTTTGATCTCAATATTTGTTGTTTCACTCCTTTTTCTGGCCAGTTTATTTGGAAGAAGGTGAAATTCCCCTGATTATTCTATGCCTGGTACTTTCCTACATATTTCTTTCTGTAATTAACTTTGCTGTATTTGACAGACTATAGTATACTTCTGTTAGGAGGTACACCCCATGCCTTTTAATGAAATCTATATGGAATTATTCTGATGGTCATTATTTTATGTTGGAACCAAGGGACACAGTCTCCGAATAAGGGGCAGACCCTTTAGGATTGGGATGAGGAAGAATTTCCTTTACTCAGAGGGATGTAAATCTTTGGAACTCTCTACCCAGAGGCCTGTGGTGGCTTAGTCATTGAATTTGTTCCAAGATCAAAATTTTGTTTCTTTTGAAAAATTTTATTCGAATTTTGAAGTTTACAAAAGGTGATTATTGTGTATTTACATAGATAAAGTTCCTTCCCCCCCTTTCCCTCTCCCCCCTGTTGATTAGCCCCTCCCTCCATCCCCCCCCCCACCCCTTTTTAGGTGCTGCCTTGGCTCCTAGGTCTATTTTGTCTTATCTGCTCGTGCCCGACCCTAGGCCCTGTTAATGGCTGTTAGTCTGCTGGTTGGTATGGACCTTTCCGGCCGGGGGATACCCGTCCCTGTACCGGGTGGTTTGGCCTTGGCCCCCATTTTGACTTGGGGCCCATCCTCCCTGCCACAGGGCCCCATCTTTGTGTCCTTGTTCTTGGCCCCCTGTTATTTATTCCAGCTGTTCCCTCCCCCCCCCCCCCCCACCTCCCCGCTCCCTACATCACCCCTCCTTTCCTCCCTCTTCTTGTTCTTTGGTGTCTTGTTGGCCCCAGAGATCCATCCCCTCTCCCCCTCCCCTCGTTCTTCTTGCTGTTGACTTCAGACAAGTCCTGGAACAAGTTGGTGAATGACTTCCATGTCTTGTGGATGCCCTCCTTCGACCGTTGGATGATGAATTTGATTTTCTCTAGGTGGAGAAGTTCCGACAGGCTAGCCAGTCTGCAGCTTTGGGTGGTGCTGTCGATCGGCAGCTGAGCAGGATTTTTCGGTGGGCGATTAGGAAGGCAAGGGCGTCATTCCCCTTCCCCATAAATAGTTTTGGCTGCTTTGATACCGCGAAGACTGCCACTCTCGGGCATGGCTCCACCCTCATCCCCACAACCTTGGACATTGCTTCAAAGAAGGCTGTCCAGAACGCGACAAGTCTGGGGCAGGCCCTAAACATGTGGGCGTGGTTGGTCGGACATCTCTGCCACCTTTCACTTTGTCGTCCTCCTCTGGGAAGAACCAGCTCATTTAGTTCTGGTTAGGTGAGCCCTGTGCACCACTTTTAATTGTATGGGGCGTAGCTTTGCGCAAGTGGAGTTGGCTCTGTCCTGTGCTTCGCTCCAGAGTCCTCACACTATTTCAATACCTCATTTTTCCTCCCATTTGTCCCTTGCCCGTCCAGTGGGGAGCATGCCCTTTCTAGTACATACAGTTCCACCCTCCCAGATTGCACATGTCCAGTAGTTCCTCGAACATTGTATGTTTCAGGGTTCTTGGGTATGATGTCGTCTCCTTGTGGAGGAAGTTCTTTATCTGTATGTGTCGCACTTCGTTCCCGTTAGGGAATTACAGTTTTTCTGTCAGTTCCTCTAAAGTCGCTAGCCTGCCCTCCATATAGAAGTACCTAACAGCCAGGGTCCCCTCCGTCCTGTCTCCACCTCTTAAAGGTTGCGTCTAACATGGCTGGCGCGAACCTGTGGTTGCCACAGATTAGGGCCATAGTGGACATTTTGGTTTGGCCGAAGTGCTGTTTCGTTTGATTTTAGGTTTGGAGTGTGGCTACCACTATTGGGCTTGTTGAGTGCTTAGCTGGCGGGGATGGGAGTGCTGTTGTGGCAAGGACTTAGAGGGCCATCCCTGTCCAGGAGCTCTCCTCCATCCTCACCCATTCCCTTTCTGGTTCTTTCACCCATCCCCTCATCTTTCTGCTGCAGCTGTCCTGTGGTAGTATTGTAGGTTTGAGAGGACCAGGCCCCCCACATGTTTCTTTTTCATTGTAGGACCGTTTCGGGGATCCTTCGGTTCTCCGCCCCCACCACCCGCCCCCCACACACAAACGGCATAATCATTTTGTCGACTGAGTTAAAAAAGACCTTGGGGGTGTAGATCGGTACAGATCTGAACAGGAAGAGGACCCTGGGCAGCACATTCATCTTGATCATCTGCACCCTCCCCGCTCAGGAGAGTGGGAGTGTGTTCCATCTCTTCATGTCATTTTAACTTTCTCCTGCAGACTGGCCAGTTTCCACTTGTGGATCTGTGTCCAATCATGGGCAATCTGGATCTCCAGATAGCAGAATTTGCATTGGGCTTGCTTGAATGGTAACCATCCCAGCCTTTGCCCCTCCCCCTTTTGTGTCCACCGGGATTACTTCACTCTTGCTCTACCTCTCTCAGGAGCTTCATGATCCCTTCCATGCTGCTTTAGAGCATGGAACATAGAACATACAGTGCAGAACGAGGCTATTCGACCCATCTAGTCTGCACCGACCCACTTAAGCCCTCACTTCCACCCTATCCCCGTAACCCAATAGCCCCTCCTAACCTTTTGTGGTCACTAAGGGCAATTTATCATGGCCAATCCACCTAACCCGCATATCATTAGACTGTGGGAGGAAACCGGAGCACCCGGAGGAAACCCACACAGACACGGGGAGAACGTGCAGACTCCGCACAGACAGTGACCTAGCAGGGAATCGAACCTGGGACCTTGGCGCTGTGAAGCCACAGTGCTAATCACTTGTGCTACCGTGCTCCCAAGGGGGCAAGATGTAGAGAAGCAGGTCATCCACAGAGTGAGACTCTGTGCTCTCTGTCTCCTCTTCGGATCCCTTCCAATTTTTCGCCGTTCTGAGGGTTATCGGCTCGATTGCCAGGGCGAATGGAAGCAGGGACAGCGGACATCCCTGCCTTGTGCCCCTGTGCAGCTGGAAGTATTCAGAGTTGGTGGTGCTGGTCCGTATGCTTGCTTTTGGGGTGTTGTACAGGAGTTTCACCCATGAGGTATAACCTGTCCCCAGCCCTAACCGCTCTAGTACCTCAGTGAGGTACATAGAACATAGAACGATACAGCGCAGTACAGGCCCTTCGGCCCACGATGTTGCACCGAAACAAAAGCCATCTAACCTACACTATGCCATTATCATCCATATGTTTATCCAATAAACTTTTAAATGCCCTCAATGTTGGCGAGTTCACTACTGTAGCAGGTAGGGCATTCCACGGCCTCACTACTCTTTGCAATTCCACTCGACTCTGTTGAAGGCCTTTTCTGTGTCCAAGGAGATGATTACCTCAGGGGTCATTATCACGTTTAGCAGTCGCCTGATGTGCGCTGTTAGCTGTCTATGCTTAACAAAGCCCTTCTGGTCTTCTGAGACCACCTCTGGTACGCAGTTCTCCAGTCGCCTGGCCAGGATTTTTGCGAGAATTTTCGCATCCACATTGAGCAGTGAAATGGGTTTGTAGGATCCGCATTCAGTTGGGTGTTTGTCTTTCTTGGGTATCAGCGATATAGTGGCCTATGTCAGCATTGGAGGCAAGGTACCCCTCGCTAGCGAGTCTGCGAACAACTCCCGCAAGGGCAGGGCTAGTGCTGCCGTCAAATCTTTGTAGAAGTCCTGTCCAACTGGTCCTGATGCCTTCTTGGCCTGCATGGAGCTGATGCTCTCCATGACCTCTCCCAGTTCTAGTGGTGCTTCCAGCCCCTTCTTCCTCTCATCCCCCACGACTGGTATGTCCTGTCCATCGAGGAGCTGGTTCATCCTCGAGTTGCCATCGGGGGGAAGGGGAGAGGGTTTTCAGAGGTGTACAGCCCTTGCTAGAGGACCTTGAACACGTTTTGACCTTTTCCGGTTCGGCTTTGTCTCTGTGTTCGTAGAAGGTCCCCCATGTCGGGTGAAGTTGGTGCGCTGCTTTCCTAGTGGAAAGCAGGTTAAAGTCCATTTGTAGCTTTTCCTCTCCGCCAGAAGCTCTATGGTCGTGCCCATGGAGTATCGTCTGTCAACCTCCAACATGGAGTCGATCTGCTGTTGCCAAGCCACTCCCTCTTCCTTGCCCCTGCGTGCCTTGTAGGTGATAATTTCTCCTCTGATCACAGTATTCAGCGCTTCCCAGAGCTTGCAGGGTGAGAACTCCCCGTTCCGGTTGTTTGTTGTACACTCATCTATGGCCTGTGATATGTTCTGGCAGAAGGCCTTGTCAGCCAGGAGGGCCATGTCCAACCTCCATGGGGGGCGTTAGGCAGCCTGTCTCCAATGTCATATCCATATAATGTGAAGCATGGTCGGAGATTACAATCACAGAGTGTTCCGCTCTTACTATCCCTGGAAACACCAATTTTCCCACTACAAAGATGTTGATATGGCTATAGACCCTGGGCTGGATTCTCCGAATCAGCTCAGTGGGCTAGACAGCTGGTTTGTGATGCAGAACAAGGCCAGCAGCGGGGTTCAATTCCCGTACCAGTTACCCGAACAGGCGCCGGAATGTGGCGACGAGGGGCTTTTCACAGTAACTTCATACTTATGACAATAAAAGGTTATTATTATTACGTCTCCACGCTGGTGTGGGAACTGTGGCGTTTTACACCAGAAGAAATGGCGTAAAACAGCCATCGATTTCCCCATTTTGCTGGGGGCTAGCATGCTGCCAGCATAGATCACCCGGCTCTAGCTGCCGATACGGCCCGGAGAATTGCATGGTCCATGCATGCGCACGGCGGCAGCCTGCAGCAGCCGAGCTGTGCTACATGGCGGAGGCTACTCGCGGACCCGGCCTGCAAAATAGTGCCCCCCCCTCTGGCTGACTTGCCCACCCCGGAACATCCCCCACAGTGCACCCAGCCCCTAATAAAGTCCCCCCCGCCCACGGGTCGGCACTCCAGTGACTGTGGCGGCGCGGGACTGAGTCCGAGGCCGCCACGCCGAGTTCCCGACGGATGAGACCACACGCGACCGACGCCGTTGGGAAGTCGGCTGGTTGGCGGCGGAGCATCGGGGGGGGCGGGCCTCACACAATGGCCTGAGGCCGTCAATACGTGGCACCGCCCCCAATTTTGCCGGGAACTGTGATTCTCTGGCTGATCGCTGAATAATTTCAGTGTCGGCGACCGGAGAATCCAGCCCCCGGTGTTCATGTGAAAATAATTAGAAATCCTTCTCACCCGGATGCATGAACCTCAATGGGTCCACTGCCCCAATCTGCTCCATTAATGTCCCTAGTTCTCTTCCGTTGCTTTCCGTTTTCCCCGTTTTGGGGTTTGACCTGTCCGTCAGTGGGTCCTGCACGCAGTTAAAATCCCCCCTCCATGATTAGTTGGTGGGTATCTATGTCGGGGATTTCCGCCATGGTCATCGTTACAAATTCAGTGTCGTCACAGTTGGGCATATTCACTTTATCAGGACCACCGGTGCCTCGTCCAGGACACCGCTGACCATGACGTACTGTCCCCCTGGGTCGGTATCTGTCTTTGTCACATTGAATACCATCCTCTTACTGAGCAATATGGCTACTCCTCTCGTTCCGTAACATGAATGTTACATCTACCCACCCAGCCGTTTCTTACCCGCAGTCGGTCCTTCTCCCTCAGGTGCATTTCTTGGAGAAAGACTATTGGCTTTCATACTTTTCAGGTGGGCAATGACTCGGCATCTTTTCACTGGGCTGTTAAGTCCCCTGACGTTCCAGGTGACTATTTTGATGGGAGTTGAGGAGGCGAGTCCAGCCCTCTCCATTCTTAATGCCCTGAAGTAGCTTAGCAAGTCAAACAACTGTCATTGGCAACTGGAGACGAGCTGTAAGTGTGGCCTCCCATAGTGTCATTCACATCCTGTGAATAAATAAATGCTTTAAAAAAAAAAAAAAAAATTATAATGGAGAAAGATTATGTGAAATTTTGACAAAAACATGACATGAATTGGTGTAACATTTTGTAGACATTGAGTATATTTTCAATGTATTATGCGTTCGCGGTGTTACAACATGGAAAATATTAGAATGCTACTGAAGAGTGCTAACCTGGAACAATCCCATGTTAGAAGAAATTGATTGCAATAAATCATGTTGCTTCAGGTTAATCGATAACTATGGCTGGAGAGTGTAACTGCAATGTAACAACATCAAAATAGCAACTGAATTTTGTTCACATGTCCAACGCCCCCACATTCCCCAAACACTGCTTCGCCATTCCCTTGTTCTGTTACATGATAGATTGATTGATATCTTATTAAACAGTTTATGTATGTGTACTCTGATCTAATTATCCACCACCTTCGAACTATGCTTCACATAAAGACTGCATTTACTCTTGACTGGCTTTTGTGGAATGCCACAAGAGGTTAACTAGTTTGTGTGTCTTTTTCTTTTGTGCCCCTCCAGAAGAAAATCAAAAACTTTAACTACTGCTGCCTAATTAATACCTTCTATGATTCAAAATACCGTCATATCCTTTCTCTGCTCATACTGAATGCCAGCAGTTTTGTAGATCTGTTACATTTACACTAATCTTTTTTACTTTTGAATTAATGGGGGGAAGTTGAGAGATTGGGGGAGTAACATTTCAGAAATTGAGGGAGTAACATTTCAGAATCATAGAATCCCTATAGCGCAGAAGGAGGCCATTCGACCCATCGAGTCTGCCCTGGCCCTTCGAACAAGCACTGTACCTGTGTCTCCTGTCCACCCCACCCGATCTCAGTAACCCCATAACCGGCGCGGACCCGCGGCCGGCAGTGCAGGGCTGCGTATCGGAGCTGGTCAGGAGGCCCGTTGACGCCGGTTGTAGGTAATGTGCAGAAGTTGCGGTTTACGCTCCACTCCACAGCCTTGAACATCACACTTCAGTGCGGTGCAGTGGGGATGCTTCGCTGCTGGTGATGATGGTGGTGAAACACTCCGGTGTTTATGCCGGCGTCAACACTTAGCCGCCGTATTGCAGAATCCAGGCCTGGATCTGTAGTCATTGTTTTAATGTCAGAAAACCAGCATTCAACTTGTGTCCAGAAAGGGACCACAAAAATCGATAAGTGATCAGATCATCCATTTTAGAAATGGAAGAAATATTGGCCAGGACACCGAAAAAATACCAGGTCTTCTTCAAATAGTGCTATAGGATCTTTTACATCCATCTTCAATAACAATTGGGTCATCATTTAACATCTCTGAAAGACAACAGCACTGTCATGATATTCAAACACACACATCATGATGGACACACCAACAGACAAATCAGAGCACACAACACCACAACCAATCACACACAAGGACAGCAACCACATAAAAGCACGAGCACGACACCTAGTGAACAGTAGGTCTGGGGACAAAGAAACGGACAAGACCTGTTACAAGATCACAAACAGGGAATCCCCACGTGCAGAGTATCAAGACAAAACTGTACATAGAAAGTTTAAATAAAATAGCGTTGTACCATATACAACCGTGTTGGCTCATCTGTGTGTCAGAACGCCCAACACCACAATCACCAGCAGCAAAGCATCCCGACTGTACCGCACTGAAGTGTGATGCTCAAGGCTGTGGAGTGGAGCATAAATCGCTACTTTTGCACATTACCTTCAGCTGCAAAGAATTGATTTTCATACCTTGCCTTTGAATGGTGCTTAGAATGAATGGGATCAGCTGAAATCTGATCACGTGCCATATAAAATGAGTGCTGAGTTATTGATGTTGGTGTCTCGAGCCACTTTAGGGTAAAGCTTTCACACTGATGCCACAAAAAACATGAGCCATGAGTAATATTAACTGTAAGTATACTGCACTGTGCCACTATTTGCACTATATTTGGTTATTGCCTTTGCAAATACAAATTATAGGTCACCAAATAGAAATGGTGACCAGGGTAGAAGCATTAATGGTAAGGAATTTAAGAATTCATTGTTCAGGAGCTGTACCAATCAAATTGCCTTCAGATTTTAGTTCAAATTCACATTTTTGAATTTGCTGGGCTGATTTGTGTTACTGTGAATGTACAACTTCCTCTCCTCCCTGAAACGTACACGCACAAACATTTCTTCGCAGGATAAATAATTGTGTCGGAGAGGACAATCACTGGCTCTTCCTCCTGCTATGTTTCTACACAGAGTTCTTGAGTTTCCTCACATTAATCTTCAATTTCTGCCAATACTACTACCTCCAGCCTCTAACAAAAGTAAATGAGGTAAGAAAACTGGTTCAGTGTTTCCTCTTGATAATTTTATGGCGATGTTAAATTTCAAATATGTCTGTTTTGCCTCAGTAGCAGTTATTGAAATGCAATAAGTTGTATTGTTTGAACTGTTGTACAGGATGCCAGACCATGCAACAATTTCACTCTGGATGCTTTTATGAATAATTTATTTGATTTGTGGTTTCTATATTAACTAATTATTCGACATACCAAAATTGGTCAAGAGGGTGCATTGGCAACCAACTCTCAGGATACCTGGGACAAAACTCCCTGCGATTTTTCTCTCCCCTTAAAAAGGCATATCTTGCAGTTGCCTTGCTTTAGAAAATAGCCTTACAATAGATTTCAAGGATTTAATGGACAGAATGTCCCTATTAAAGAGAGACACAGTGGCGTGGTTGTATTGTCGCTGGATTAGTAATCCAGTGACCCAGGGCAAGATCTGGGGACTTGGGTTCAAATTCCACTATGGCGAATGGTGAAGATTGAATTCAGTAAAAATTCTGGAATTAACTGGGCAGCATGGTGACACAGTGGTTAGCATTGCTGCCTCACGGCACCGAGATCCCAGGTTCGATCCCTACTCTGGGTCACTGTCCGTGTGGAGTTTGCACATTCTCCCCGTGTTTGCGTGGGTTTCGCCCCCACAACCTAAAGCTGTGCAAGGTAGGTGGATTGGCCACGCTAAATTGCCCCTTAATTGGATAAAATGAATTGGGCACTCTGCATTTATATTTTTTTAAAATTCTGGAATTAAAAGTCGAATGATGACCATGAAACCATTGTCAATTGTTATAAAACCCATCTGGTGCATTAATGTCCTCCAGGGAAGAACATCTGCCATCCTAACCTGGTCTGGCCTATAAGTGACTCCAGATCTACAACATAGAACATAGAACAATACAGCGCAGTACAGGCCCTTCGGCCCACGATGTTGCACCGAAACAAAAGCCATCCAACCTACACTATGCCATTATCATCCATATGTTTATCCAATAAACTTTTAAATGCCCTCAATGTTGGCGAGTTCACCACTGTAGCAGGTAGGGCATTCCACGGCCTCACTACTCTTTGCGTAAAGAACCTACCTCTGACCTCTGTCCTATATCTATTACCCCTCAGTTTAAAGTTATGTCCCCTCGTGCCAGCCATATCCATCCGCGGGAGAAGGCTCTCACTGTCCACCCTATCCAACCCCCTGATCATTTTGTATGCCTCTATTAAGTCTCCTCTTAACCTTCTTCTCTCCAACGAAAACAACCTCAAGTCCATCAGCCTTTCCTCATAAGATTTTCCCTCCATACCAGGCAACATCCTGGTAAATCTCCTCTGCACCCGCTCCAAAGCCTCCACGTCCTTCCTATAATGCGGTGACCAGAACTGTACGCAATACTCCAAATGCGGCCGTACCAGAGTTCTGTACAGCTGCAACATGACCTCCCGACTCCGGAACTCAATCCCTCTACCAATAAAGGCCAACACTCCATAGGCCTTCTTCACAACCCTATCAACCTGGGTGGCAACTTTCAGGGATCTATGTACATGGACACCTAGATCCCTCTGCTCATCCACACTTTCAAGAACTTTACCATTAGCCAAATATTCCGCATTCCTGTTATTCCTTCCAAAGTGAATCACCTCACACTTCTCTACATTAAACTCCATTTGCCACCTCTCTGCCCAGCTCTGCAGCTTATCTATATCCCTCTGTAATCTGCTACATCCTTCCACACTATCGACAACACCACCGACTTTAGTATCGTCTGCAAATTTACTCACCCACCCTTCTGCGCCTTCCTCTAGGTCATTGATAAAAATGACAAACAGCAACGGCCCCAGAACAGATCCTTGTGGTACTCCACTTGTGACTGTACTCCATTCTGAACATTTCCCATCAACCACCACCCTCTGTCTTCTTTCAGCTAGCCAATTTCTGATCCACATCTCTAAATCACCCTCAATCCCCAGCCTCCGTATTTTTTGCAATAGCCTACCGTGGGGAACCTTATCAAACGCTTTGCTGAAATCCATATACACCACATCAACTGCTCTACCCTCGTCTACCTGTTCAGTCACCTTCTCAAAAAACTCAATAAGGTTTGTGAGGCATGACCTACCCTTCACAAAGCCATGCTGACTATCCCTGATCATATTATTCCTATCTAGATGATTATAAATCTTGTCTCTTATAATCCCCTCCAAGACTTTACCCACTACGGACGTGAGGCTCACCGGCCTATAGTTGCCGGGGTTGTCTCTGCTCCCCTTTTTGAACAAAGGGACCACATTTGCTGTCCTCCAGTCCTCTGGCACTGTTCCTGTAGCCAATGATGACATAAAAATCAAAGCCAAAGGTCCAGCAATCTCTTCCCTGGCCTCCCATAGAATCCTAGGATAAATCCCATCAGGTCCCGGGGACTTATCTATTTTCAGCCTGTCCAGAATTGCCAACACCTCTTCCCTATGTACCTCAATGCCATCTATTCTATTAGCCTGGGGCTCAGCATTCTCCTCCACAACATTATCTTTTTCCTGAGTGAATACTGACGAAAAATATTCATTTAGTATCTCGCCTATCTCTTCAGACTCCACACACAATTTCCCATCCCTGTCCTTGACTGGTCCTACTCTTTCCCTAGTCATTCGCTTATTCCTGACATACCTATAGAAAGCTTTTGGGTTTTCCTTGATCCTTCCTGCCAAATACTTCTCATGTCCCCTCCTTGCTCGTCTTAGCTCTCTCTTTAGATCCTTCCTCGCTACCTTGTAACTATCCATCGCCCCAAACGAAACTTCACACTTCATCTTCACATAGGCCTCCTTCTTCCTCTTAACAAGAGATTCCACTTCCTTGGTAAACCACGGTTCCCTCGCTCGACGCCTTCCTCCCTGTCTGACCGGTACATACTTATCAAGAACACGCAGTAGCTGATCCTTGAACAAGCCCCACTTATCCAGTGTGCCCAACACTTGCAGCCTACTTCTCCACCTTATCCCCCCCAAGTCACGTCTAATGGCATGATAATTGCCCTTCCCCCAGCTATAACTCTTGCCCTGCGGTGTATACTTATCCCTTTCCATCATTAACGTAAACGTCACCGAATTGTGGTCACTGTCCCCAAAGTGCTCTCCTACCTCCAAATCCAACACCTGGCCTGGTTCATTACCCAAAACCAAATCCAACGTGGCCTCGCCTCTTGTTGGCCTGTCAACATATTGTTTCAGGAAACCCTCCTGCACACACTGTACAAAAAACGACCCATCTATTGTACTCGAACTATATCTTTTCCAGTCAATATTTGGAAAGTTAAAATCTCCCATAATAACTACCCTGTTACTTTCGCTCATATCCAGAATCATCTTCGCCATCCTTTCCTCTACATCCCAAGAACTATTAGGAGGCCTATAAAAAAACTCCCAACAGGGTGACCTCTCCTTTCCTGTTTCTAACTTCAGCCCATACTACCTCGGCAGAAGAGTCCCCATCTAGCATCCTCTCCGCCACCGTAATACTGCTCTTGACTAGCAGCGCCACACCTCCCCCTCTTTTGCCTCCTTCTCTGAGCTTACTAAAACACCTAAACCCCGGAACCTGCAACATCCATTCCTGTCCCTGCTCTATCCATGTCTCCGAAATGGCCACAACATCGAAGTCCCAGGTACCAACCCACGCTGCCAGTTCCCCTACCTTGTTTCGTATACTCCTGGCATTGAAGTAGACACACTTCAAACCACCTACCTGAACACTGGCCCCCTCCTGCGACATCAAATCTGTGCTCCTGACCTCTATACTCTCATTCTCCCTTACCCTAAAACTACAATCCAGGTTCCCATGCCCCTGCTGCATTAGTTTAAACCCCCCCAAAGAGCACTAACAAATCTCCCCCCCAGGATATTTGTGCCCCTCAGGTTCAGATGTAGACCATCCTGTCTGTAGAGGTCCCACCTTCCCCAGAAAGAGCCCCAGTTATCCAAAAATCTGAATCCCTCCCGCCTGCACCATCCCTGTAGCCACGTGTTTAAATGCTCTCTCTCCTTATTCCTCATCTCACTATCACGTGGCACGGGCAACAACCCAGAGATAACAACTCTGTTTGTTAGATAACAACTCTGTTTGTTATTTAACAACAATGTGGTTAGCTCTCAAATACCCTCTGAAATGGAGGGCAGTTGGGGACGGTCAATAAATACTGGCCCGGTCAGCGATGTCCACAACCTGTTAATGAATTTTAAGAAAGATGCACTCCGTATGATTCAAAATTTCTTTTTACGATTTACAGAAAATATATACATCTTGTAAGGGTCCTTCCTGTTCCTTCTTGTTTAGTCCCTGTCTCGTTCCCTGTTTTCTTTTATTTCTGCCATTACATTTTTCATCCATGGATAATTTATGGGCAACCTGCCATTTCAATTCAAGTGGGAGAAAGCCTTGGCCTCTGCCTTCAATTCAAATGGAAATATCTAGAAGCTGTGCTGATTTAAATTGTGGATCGACACCACTGACAGAGATTGACTGGGACTCAGTTTGATTGATTTGGCTGGTGGTCAATAAATGAGACTAGAAGGCTGTGCTCTGCCCGATAACAGGTGTGATCGGATATTATCCCTCTGGAATGTTTTTCGGAGCCACAAGGTTCTATTTGATTTTCACTATTGATTCTGGCAGCAGAGGTAAAAGATTCTGAAAAATCCTCTCCAGAAAACTGCTGCCAAGCCTCTTTTTTAAAAAAATGCAGCCACCTCTCTCTTTCCAATGAGCCTGTGGATGTTGGATTCCTGAAAACAGGACTGGAAAGCAGGCCACGAACTGAGAGCAAAGTCTGATGAAACAGGGACTCTGTCTCACCAGGACAATTATGAGTACAGGCTGCAAAGCAAGGATTGCGATTCCCAAGCTTACTGTGGAGAAAGCCTGTGTGGACCCATCATCTGAAGCAATGCCTCTTTTCTCTTTCATTTACATGTTTCCCCCCTCTTTGTGTGTCTGTCTTATGTGTAAGTAGAGGGTGAGGGGAGTCAAGTTATAGTAGGAATTAGGTACTTATTAATATTTAACTAACTGTATCTGCTGCGTATTTCACCATTAATTTTGTTATGAATAAACTGTAATTGTGTTTCAACTTACAAACCTGGTGAGCGTAATTATTGGGCAGTCAAGGGCCAAATGTTTCACAAATTTCAATAAGAATTATTGGTTAATTCACTTGCATTGTGACTCCGTGGCACGAGGGACTAGAATTAACCTTGCCCTTGCTCAGGGTGTCGTAAAGATATATTGGGAATTGTTGGCTTTTTACCAAACAGTAATTGAAGCTTGTTTATCAAAATGTTTCTGAATAGCTGAAATAACAATTTTGGGATATAATTTCTACTTACTTTTGTTTTTAATTCAGCACCTGTGGTAGTGTGCACTTGGAATCCATAGAATCCATACTGTGTAGAAGGAGGCCATTTGGCCCATCAAGTCCGCACTCGCCCTTCAACATCGCTAGTTTTTTGCCCAGATTCTAGTGCAATCGCAGCAGAATCAACTGAACAAAAGGCCGGAAAATTTCTAACATGGTTGAGTGCTGCCCCACATCTTTTCTTACACTTGTGGTTCCCGCGATGTTTTCTGTTCGTTCATGATTGAATTTACCCAAATCCTGCCCAGGCAACAAAATCACCCTCAACCAGTTCCAAATTGGCCAATTGTCCTGCTTTAAAGCAGCCCTTAAAATTGTACTGATTTTGTTTAGACACACAGGCACTTGTAGGTATTTTTAAAAGGATTTTCAAATCAAAAAGTATTTCATTTCTTCAGAACCTCTTAAATTGTTCGAGATTTTAAAAAAATCTTTACCGACCGATTTATAGTAAGAACTCTGAGTAAAGAACTACTCTCTGAGTAAAGAACCTACCTCTGACATCTGTCTTCTATCTATCTCCCCTCAATTTAAAGGTATGTCCCCTCGTGCTAGACATCACCATCCGAGGAAAAAGGCTCTCACTGTCCACCCTATCCAATCCTCTGATCATCTTGTATGCCTCAATTAAGTCACCTCTTAACCTTCTCTCTAACGAAAACAGCCTCAAGTCCCTCAGCCTTTCCTAATAAGATCTTCCCTCCATACCAGGCAACATTCTGGTAAATCTCCTCTGCACCCTTTCCAATGCTTCCACATCCTTCCTATAATGTGGCGACCAGAATTGCACGCAGTACTCCAAATGCGGCTGCACCAGAGTGTTGTATAGCTGCAACATGACCTCATGGCTCCTATACTCAATACCTCTACCAATAAAAGCTAACACACCGTACGCCTTCTTAACAACCCTCTCAACCTGGGTGGCAACTTTCAGGGATCTATGTACATGGACACCGAGATCTCTCTGCTCATCCACACTGCCAAGAATCTTACCATTAGCCCAGTACTCTGTCTTCCTGTTATTCCTTCCAAAATGAATCACCTCACACTTTTCTGCATTAAACTCCATTTGCCACCTCTCAGCCCAGCGCTGCAGCTTATCTATGTCCCTCTGTAACTTGTAACATCCTTCCGCACTGTCCACAACACCACCGACTTTAGTGTCATCTGCAAATTTACTCACCCATCCTTCTACGCCCTCCTCCAGGTCATTTATAAAAATGACAAACAGCAGTGTCCCCAAAACAGATCCTTGTGGTACACCACTAGTAACTGGACTCCAGTCTGAACATTTCCCGTCAACCACCACCCTTTGTCTTCTTCCAGCTAGCCAACTTCTGATCCAAACTGCTAAATCACCCTGAATCCCATGCCTCCGTATTTTCTGCAGTAGCCTACCATGGGGAACCTTATCAAACGCTTTACTGAAATCCATATACACCACATCAACTGCTTTACCCTCATCCACCTGTTTGGTCACCTTCTCAAAGAACTCTAAGATTTGTGAGGCACGACCTACCCTTCACAAAACCGTGTTGACTATCTCTAATCAAATTATTCCTTTCCAGATACATCCTATCTCTTATAAACCTTTCCAAGATTTTTCAATAGAAGTAAGGCTCACTGGTCTATAGTTACCGGGGTTATCTCTACTCCCCTTCTTGAACAAGGGGACAACATTTGCTATCCTCCAGTCTTCTGGCACTATTTCTGTAGACAAAGATGACTTAAAGATCAAGGCCAAAGGCTCAGCAATCTCCTCCCTAACTTCCCAGAGAATCCTAGGATAAATCCCATCCGGCCCAGGTGACTTATCTATTTTCACACTTTCCAGAATTGCTAACACCTCCTCCTTATGAACCTCAAGCCCTTCTAGATTTTACGTCTGATTTCTCACACGTGAAGGACTAAAAATGCTTATAGTGATATTAATGCTTGCAGTGATAAGACCATTTTCAGCTTGATTAATAAAACTGCGTCAGATTAACACTCTTAATTACATCAATTTATTTTGGAAAGAAAATAAATTGTTCTATTAACTACCTGATAGTACTGGTACATTATGCTTTTGATTAGGCAAATTAATTATAGGAGAAAATCGAAGGGTGCCCTAATTAGTGCAATTTTAAATGTAAAGGGGAATCGCGGCCCCTTTTACTATTTTGTAGTTTTACTCCAGCAGTAATGCCATCATACCCTGCCATGTATGTTAGCTTGTATAATGTAATCCCAAATCTGGTAATTTAAAAAATAAAAGCTTAATTCTTGTTTACGTACATCTTTGGTTACAACATAAAATGACTTGTTCAGAAGTTGGCTGTAATAGCCACAGAAACAGAATTTAAGGACTTAATTTGCAGTATAATCAATGCAAGGGTAATTGTACAGTAATATTTGTTCTTCCCTGGTAAGCAATGATAGCACAGTTTTCGCTTGCAATTGAAATTCCGAAACAATATTCTGTGATTCGATTACCCAGCCTGAAATCTGCAGCTGTGCTTGAAAAAGAGTGTTAGTGTAGTGCCTTTTACAAATGTTTCCACTTTTTTGTGATTCATGTTATTCCATTGGTTTGTTTCTTTGGGGCATCGGCCCTGGAGCTTACAACAATTTTAATGCAGAATTCATTTTTGGACTTTGTTCTAAAGAGAGTGTAGAAGCTGCGGGAAAAGAAATGTTCAGAAAGGTGTATCATTGGAGAGATTTTCTTCAATATCTTCACGCATCTTTTTTTGAATAAATTTAACTACCCAATTCATTTTTTCCAATTAAGGGGCAATTTAGTGTGGCCAATTCACCTACCCTGCACATATTTGTGTTGTGGGGGTGAAACCCACGCAAACAAGGGGAGAATGTGCAAACTCCACACGGACAGTGATCCAGGGCCAGGATCGAATCTGGAACCTCAGCGCTGTGAGGCAGCAATGCTTTTTTTTTTCAATTAAGGGACAATTTAGCGAGTCCAATCCACCTACCTTGCACATCTTTGGGTTGTGGGGGTGAAACCCACGCAAACGCAGGGAGAATGTGCAAACTCCACATGAACAGTAACCCAGAGCCGGGATCGAACCTGGAACCTTGGCGCCGTGAGGCATCAGGGCAAACCCACTGCGCCACCGTGCTGCCTGAGGCAGCAATGTTAACCACTATGCCACCGTGCTGCCCTATCTTCACACATCTAATTTTATTCTCTCCACTTCAACTGGAAAGTTGAGTGCAGCTAGGAATTAACATAGACTGACTTGCGAATTGAAATGAATTCCAAATATGACTACAATTATATTTAAAATTAAACCGGGCTGTTGGACAATTTTTTCTTTGGTGGGGGAAACTGAAATTCCGGTGGTAGGAATGAAATAGGTTTCCTATTTCAAGGATGAGGGTTATTGATGTGTAACCTACATTTTCATATTAAGGAAATGCAGAATCATTTGATCCTTTAAATTGGTGCTGACCACTAAAGTTACATATCATCTTCCAAATTCATAATACACAGATTCTGGAAATCTGAACGAAAAATTGAAAATGCTGCAAATACCCAGCAGAAAAAGAACAATGCTAACATCAGATGAAAGGAGATCAAGCTATAGTGTAAAGGGATATACAGAGGGATAGCACCTCTCACAGACAGGCTTCCCACACTCTTCATAGTGGCTCATCCTAGAAATGTCCTCACCTTAAACCCAGCTCTCACCTATGGCCCCAAGTGCCACACTCGGGTGTGCGCCAAACCAGGTGAGGGTAGTCCTCAGCTCTCCTACCCATGACTTGTCTCCTTGGCATGCAAAAACTGATTCTGGCAGATTGACCAGGTGAGACCAATCTAAGATCTAGCTGTCTTGAAAGCAGATCAGCACCGTGTTATGGAACACGTAGAGCTTGACAAGACACAGACGGTGTCCTGGTCACCGCTGCATCCAGATCTATCGCCAGGCGTCGAGACTCATCTTGCTGCTGGACCAAGATAGATCAGGATGAGAGCGACTGAGGTTGATGATGCTCAAACTCCTTCACTATAATCCAATTCAAATGCAAGTCATGTTCATCATCTTTCTACCATTTGTAATCCATCAATTATTTGTTACAAGTCCTGTGGCGATGGGCAAGTGATATAGCAGAATGAATGGATTGACAGGGAGCCGTATCCGTGAACCTGGCTTAGGCCATTGGGTTGTTTATCACTCGAAGGGAGCAGAAGTGGAACTTGGCAGCCCCCTGTGCGACTGAGCAGCTTTTTTCAGGACCACTGCTCACCTCTTTAATATGAAGAATGGGATAGAAAAGATGCCCTAAACATTGTCTGCTTCACCTCCCTGGCCAACAGGCCGCAGCCGGCAGAGGTCTCATCAAAGCTGTGGGAAGTCAATCTCACAAAAGAAAGTAAAGGTGACGCCAGTCACCTTTGGTGTATTGATTGTGATCACCCTCATGGAGAATGCCACAGCCGACAGACTTGAGAGAAGTATTGCTTTTGGCGGTAGAGAGCTGGCCAGATCACCACCCTCAGTGAAACTTGTCATGATATTCAAACACACACATCATGATAGACACACCAACAGACAAATCAGAACACACAACACCACAACCAATGACAGAAAGATATAAAAGCACAGACACGACCCCCGGTGGTCAGTATTAGCTGCAGAGGAGAACCAGGACACATTGGTTACCAAACACACTCAGGGAGACAGCACGTGCAGAGTATCCAGAACGAACTGTATTATAAGAGTTATAATAAAATAGAGTTGTACCACATACAACTGTGTTGGCTCATCTGTGCACCAGAGCACCCAACACCACATGGTACAGGAGTGGATCGATACCTGCCGGCATACCTCAGTGTACACAGACAACCAGCAGTGCCCAGGCAAAATGATAGAGCTCCCGGTTCCGCAGCCGCTCCAGTGCTACGGCGATCTCCGCGAAAACTGGCGGCGATTCCGGCAAGTGTTCGAATTGTTCCTGGTGGCAGCTGAACTCCAAGACCTGGATGATAGCGAAAAAATTGAATTTCTCCTCACCATCGCCGGTGCAAGGGCAAGAGAAATATTCAGAAGGTACGATTACCAGGCAGTCCCGGACAAATTCTCCAAGTACTGTGAAGAAAACGCAATCCAATCGGCAAATAAAGGTAAGAAAAGCTGCAGTACTCACCTCGTGGCTGGGATCCCGGAGCCCGAATTCCCAGAAGCCAAAATCCCGGGCCTGAGAGAAGGCTGGGTCGAGGTCGGCAGCCATCTTGCTAAAGGTATAACGCTAGCACAGTTGCGTGAGCAGTGCGCAGAACCGGAAGTTTCGTTTGCGCATGCGCGAGATGCTGCGCATGCGCAGTCAAGAAAACGGCCATCGGTAAAGGAACAGCGATATGAGCATGCGCAGTCGCTTCCTACGTGCTACATACCGAGCGTCAGGATGTCAGAGGCCCCAGACTGCACCAATTTAAAAGGGAAATGTCCCAAATCCAATTTAAAAGGGAAACGTCCCAAATCAAAAAAAACAAAAATCTGTTAAAGCTGTAAAACAACATTCCCTCACCTGGAATGACAGCACAGTGCCGCAAATTGACTCAGGAGATGAATTTGACCTCCGAAGAACCCTCCGACAAGCAGTTACCTACGCACAAGCCGATGATTCCGACCTTGAATACTTCGATGACGATCTTTACAGTGTTTCCGGACCTCGCGAGCCCAATGATAGCTCCGTGGTCCTATATGACTATGACTCGGACGAACCTTTCGTGTTGCACATTGGCGGCCCCCACATTGAATCCGACGCAGATGCGGATTCATTTTTCGGATTTGAGGATCTTCAATCCAGCAGATATGACGTTCCAACTTATCAGTACCGGATGATGCTGCAGCCTGACATTAACAGACAGGGAGCGGTGCAAGCACACGGAGAGTGCCCTGCTGCCACACAGAGCGTGGTCCACGTCCCGCTCAACGTTCCCGACTCTATGAAAGAAGACATGCAAGACCCAGAGTGCAGTCCTCGCATGAACCAGAAGTGACTCCAGTGTCACAAGCTTCCACAGCAAGCTCGTGGACAGACTCCACAATTGCAGAAATGCAAGACTCCAGAGCGCAGTCCTTGCACGGACAAGAAGTGACTCCAGTGTCACAAGCCTCCACAGAGAGCTCGTGGACAGCCTCCACGATAGAGGCAACGCAAGACTCCAGAGCGCAGTCCTTGCACGAACAAGAAGTGACTCCAGTGTCACAAGCCTCCACAGAGAGCTCGTGGACAGCCTCCACGATAGAAGCAACGCAAGACTCCAGAGCGCAGTCCTTGCACGAACAAGAAGTGACTCCAGTGTCACAAGCCTCCACAGAGAGCTCGTGGACAGCCTCCACGATAGAAGCAACGCAAGACTCCAGAGCGCAGTCCTTGCACGAACAAGAAGTGACTCCAGTGTCACAAGCCTCCACAGAGAGCTCGTGGACGGACTCCACGATGGAAGGAACGCAAGACTCCAGAGCGCAGTCCTTGCAGGAACAAGACCATGAGGGTCTAGCAACCTCTCCTGACCAACCAGCGGCAGACGATGCAAGTCTGCCATGCTCACGTGAACAGCAAGAAGGCTATAACAGCCTACCATGCTCCACTGCACAGCAGCATGAACATGACGGTCTCTCATGCTACAATGAAGGGCACAGCGCAGAAGACTGTTCAAGCCCAACTGAAGACAAGCCAAAGGAATCGCCTCGTCCAAGCCCGAAGAAAAAAGGTTTATGCGCTGACCTTCAGGATCATTATAGCCGAACAGAGATTAATAATGCTGCACGGCCACAGAAGGATGCTGAGGATTTGCTAACGAAATTAATTGAATGTTTAACTTGCAAGGAGCAGACTGAGAATTGCCAGTGTTTTAGTACGGATCGAAAAAATGGACAAGACATTGATCCTCAGGTAATGGAAATAACACAACCTGAATCATATCTACAGCAGGGACAAATGTCTCCCTTCAACACAACACCGCAAAATCCCAACTTCGGAGACCAGCAGTTAGTCAGTAATGACTCTTCAAACCTTGAGGGGAACATTAATTGCATTGAACCTATACACGCTCCACTGATTATTGAGCAGAACATTGGAGCAAGAATCCTGAGGACACCGACATCGAGTAGCCAGATAACGAATTTAAAACCCACAGCAGTTTCAAGTGAACCAAGTGTGCTTTCCACTAATGGTGAAGATGCAGATAAGGTCGACCCGATTATCCATTGTACCACACTAACCCCAGTGATTAAGCAGTTATGTATGGGGAGTATAATGTGGGCAATTGAGAACAGTAAAAGAGAGACTGTGACCATGCCAGTCCCAGCAAAATCAGACCCAGAGACCATGAAGGCATGTACATTAGACAAAGATACATATGAGGCACCTGAGAAGAAAAGTGAAACGGAATGTTCTTTGGAAAATAGTACAATGTCGATAGAAACATTGGATCCTATATTCGAGACCATACCTATGGGAGAATGTGGGGGTAATAAACAAGGTTCTGCAATGTCTGGGGGAAGATTTAAAATTCCAAAGAAGAAAAGCCCAAATGAAGGACAACGGCAAGACAATGACAGTCCACCGACATGGTGTGCACCACCAGATGAAAACTCTGACAATTTACCCAACCCTAGTGAACAGCAAGCTGCTAATGAGGATCTATCCACGGGATGTGAGACGAGTGACGACAGCATCCCACTTCCCATGCAAAAGGTGCAAGGTGACAGACCTCGCCTAGTGCGTACCGAGGCACTCGACGATCACGGTGGGACCACTGACGACTGCGGTGGCAGCGCACCGTTTCCACCCTTGATGGCTCGACCCTCTCCACTGGTTGGTGCATTCCTGCATGTTCCGACTCCAGAAGTGCAGCTTCAGGGAATCTCGGCTGCCTCCAGTGAACCTGTTGGGACTCCGGACGGGGGGCATCGACGGAAGGCAGACCGGACTCCAGATGGGGAGCAGCCAAGCGCCGACTCTGATTCGCGCACGCCAGACCTTGCTCCGGACGGGCGGTGTCGCGGCCTCGGTGATGGCACGCTCAGGGTGACGGCGGATGCCACGGCGACAGAGAATGGATCGCGTGGCAGTCCCACTGGGTCGGCAGTGGCAACCAGCACCGGCGGTCCAAGATGGACACACCAATTCGCGCCATCGCCAGACGTTGATGCGAGCAACAATTCTCTCTCCAAGGCGACATGCTTCGACGTTTCTCTGCGGAGTCGCCCTTCCGGCACAGCAGGTGGCCGGAACCAGCGTACACGGTCTCGGCCAACTTCCACATCTGGCACAGTCATCGCCTTGCATGATATTAGTGATGGTGCTACTTCGATGGCAACGACCCATCGGCTACAAGATGCCGTCCACCACAAACATAAAAAGAAAAAGACTCCACCTTGTTCCTGGCATGCAGGGCGGATGGATTGGTGCGTAGGCGCAATCAGCGAGCTTTGTGCCGCCTTCCACGCTCGCAACTGAACCGTACGCACACGCCGGATCCGCCACTGGTTCCCAAGGATGACTTCGTGGAGATGCCACGGATCATGCCCCTTCCATCGCCACCAGAACCAAACCACAGCCAAGGCACCACTAACAAAGATGTTGAATGTTATATTTGCACGAATGAAAAAACCAAGCACTGCACGAAGTACAACAAATGGTAAAGTAGAGACTTCGGCAACAGCATCACCTCCAACAGTCCAAGGTGAACCAGTGTGACCCCAAATCTCCACAGCTGAACCGGCTTGAGGACCAGCCCATTCTTGAAGCGGTCACCCATTAGACTGGACTTATAACGCTGTTCATACGTTCAAAAAGTCAAACACTTCTGTATTATAACCTGTTGTTGTTTATTGTTCCAGATATCGTCTGACCAGACCAATGTTCAAGTTTTTTTTTTTTTTTTCTCTCGCATCCAAGTTTTGTTATGGTACAACCTTGTTAGTGTGACGCACCCGACATCGCCCCATGTAAATAGTTACGTCATATACACACGCTGTACATAACACTCACGACACAATTATATTTATAACCACGTAGGCACATATCTTTGTAAAAAGGGGGGATGTCATGATATTCAAACACACACATCATGATAGACACACCAACAGACAAATCAGAACACACAACACCACAACCAATGACAGAAAGATATAAAAGCACAGACACAACCCCCGGTGGTCAGTATTAGCTGCAGAGGAGAACCAGGACACATTGGTTACCAAACACACTCAGGGAGACAGCACGTGCAGAGTATCCAGAATGAACTGTATTATAAGAGTTATAATAAAATAGAGTTGTACCACATACAACTGTGTTGGCTCATCTGTGCACCAGAGCACCCAACACCACAAAACTGAGGAAGTTGGTGCAGGCTACACGTTCTTTGGGTGGCTGTGGAAAAGAATAATAGTGTGAAACAGATGTAGGCTTTGCTGTTGTGAACCACATTGTCAAAAGATTGACGAAGGGTGTTGCGAAACATCTGATGGTGCTTAGCTTCCCCTGCACAGGAACTGGCAAACACCTCATTAGTGCAATGAACAGCTCTGATGAAGTCGAGGTTAAATTCTTCTTGATTACAATTGTGCCAATGTCAGACAAACTAGTCTTTCTTCGTGACTTCAGTGCAAGAGTTAGTGCAGATCACCAGGCATGAGAAGAAGTCATCAGAAATAGTGGGCTTGGCAGTTGCAACAACAATGTCCCCCTCTTGCTGAAGATGTGCGCTGAATATGAGCTCTTAATCAACAGTACAATTTTCCACTTCCCCAATCACACAAGGTGTCCTGGATGCACCCGTGTTTCTCTACATTGACATCTAACTGGTTATGTCATCAGCAAGCAGACGGAGGGGCAGGGTGTGCGTGCAGTGAAAGTCATGCTGAGTGCTGGACTGACCGCTGATCATTTCAAAGGTGCACATCAAGAACTATCCCCTCTATGCCCCCAGCGCATGAAAGTCCAGAAGCATCTGTAGTGATCTCAGTTAATACATGATACATAATGTGCAGTCAGTACAGTCAGATGATGAAATTAAATGAAAATCACTTATTGTCACAAGTAGGCTTCAAATGAAGTTACTGTGAAAAGCACCTAGTCGCCACATTCTGGCGCCAGTTCGGGGAGGCTGGTACGGGAATTGAACCGTGCTGCTGGCTTGTCGTGGTCTGCTTTCAAAGCCAACGATTTAGCCCAGTGTGCTAAACAGCCCCTAATCTAGATCACTAGATGGCAACACTAACAGGAACTATATAAGGAGTTTCCCGCTCTTTCTTAGTGTTAGTGTGTGTATTGCAGCTAGAGGATAGAAGTGACCAGCTCAGAGTGTAGTGTATTGTATTAATTGTTAATTTAATTAATCTTAGTTAATTATATCACGAGTCAAAGGATTAAAGTAAAAGAACTCCCAAGTATATTATTTTGTTACTCAGGCAAAACAAATGAGTAATATATGCACTGCATCTCTGTAATATAACAGCATCACAACGTCTTTTTGATTTTTGAGACAATCATAAAGGGAGATTCTAGAGAAATGCGAGAGTCATCTGGTATACCAAAAATGGGCAGTCACTACATTGAGGATGACTGGGTGACCGTGGGGGACATAGTGAACCCCACTGTTCTAGAGGCCTTCAAGGCTGATTCAGTGAAAACAGTGAGGTAATCCAGAAACGACTGGATGAGAAGCATCCCCTTGAGAGGATTGACCTCAGTGATAAGTTACCATTTTCCAAGCATGATGGCTTCCAAAATATTCCCAAGATTGTCCAGTGCAAGCTCAGAGAGATACCAGGCAATTGGATGAACCAGAAAGCAGACAAGTTTCAGTCCTATACATGGGCGGCACGGTGGCACAGTGGTTAGCACTACTGCCTCCCAATGCCAGGGACCCGGGTTCAATTCCGACGTTGGATGACAGTCTGTGTGGAGTTTCCACATTCTCCCTGTATCTATGTGGGCTTCCTCCAGGGGCTCTAGTTTCCTCCCATAGTCCAAAAATATGCAAGCTAGGTGGATTGGATATTCTAAATTGTCCCTTAGTGCCCAAAAGGTTAGGTAGGGTAATAGGGGAGTGGGCTTCGGTAGGATGCTCCTTCAGAAGGTTGGTGCGGACTCGATGGGCTGAATGGTCTCTTTCTTCACTGTCGGGTCTCCATGACTGGAAGAGACCCTATAAAGCTCTGAAATCTCTCAAGTTAGGCTTACATTAACACCGAAATGTAGTTACTGTGGAAAAACCCCTAGTCACCACATTCCGGCACCTGTTAGGGTACATGGAGGGAGAATTCAGAATGTCCAAATTACCGAACAGCACGACTTCCAGGGCTTGTGGGAGGAAAACGGAGCACCCGGAGGAAATCCACGCAGACACAGGGAGAACATGCAGACTCCGCACAGACAGTGACCCAAGCTGGGAATTGAACCTGGGATCCTGGTGCTGTGAAGCAACAGTGGGCAGCACGGTAGCACAAGTGATTATCACTGTGGCTTCACAGCGCCTGGGTCCCAGGTTCGATTCCCTGCTGGGTCACTGTCTGTGTGGAGTCTGCACGTTCCCCCGTGTCTGCTTGGGTTTCCTCCGGGTGCTCCGGTTTCCTCCCACAGTCCAAAGACATGCAGATTAGGTGGATTGGTCATGATAAATTGCCCTTAGTGACCAAAAAAGGTTAGGAGGGGTTATTGGGTTACGGGGATAGGGTGGAAGTGAGGGCTTAAGTGGGTCGGTGCAAACTCGATGGGCCGAATGGCCTCCTTCTGCACTGTATGTTCTATTCCATTAATAGTGCTAACCACTGTGCTACCGTGCCACCCCATCCATCAATGAAGAAGCAATCAACAGGTTACCATCTACTGTATTCTTAATAGAACATAGAAAATACAGCACAGAACAGGCCCTTCGGCCCACGATGTTGTGCCGAACCTTTGTCCTAGATTAATCATAGATTATCATTGAATTTACAGTGCAGAAGGAGGCCATTCGGCCCCCTGAGTCTGCACCGGCTCTTGGAAAGAGCACCCCACCCAAAGTCAACACCTCCACCCAACACCAAGGCAATTTTGGACACTAAGGGCAATTTATCATGGCCAATCCACCTACCCTGCACATCTTTGGACTGTGGGAGGAAACCGGAGCACCCGGAGGAAACCCACGCACACGGGGAGGACGTGCAGACTCCGCACAGACAGTGACCCAAGCCGGAATCGTACCTGGGACCCTGGAGCTGTGAAGCAATTGTGCTATCCACAATGCTACCGTGCTGCCCTTAAGAACAAATAAATCTAAACTATATCATTTTACCGTAATCCATGTACCTATCCAATTAGCTGCTTGAAGGTCCCTAATGTTTCCGACTCAACTACTTCCACAGGCAGTGCATCCCATGCCCCCACTACTCTCTGGGTAAAGAACCTACCTCTGATATCCCTCCTATATCTTCCACCTTTCACCTTAAATTTATGTCCCCTTGTAATGGTTTGTTCCACCCGGGGAAAAAGTCTCTGACTGTCTACTCTATCTATTCCCCTGATCATCTTATAAACCTCTGTCAAGTCGCCCCTCATCCTTCTCCGTTCTAATGAGAAAAGTCCTAGCACCCTCAAACTTTCCTCGTAAGACCTACTCTCCATTCCAGGTAACATCCTGGTAAATCTTCTTTGTACCTTTTCCAAAGCTTCCTAATGAGAAAAGTCCTAGCACCCTCAACCTTTCCTCGTAAGACCTACTCTCCATTCCAGGTAACATCCTGGTAAATCTTCTTTGTGCCTTTTCCAAAGCTTCCACATCCTTCCTAAAATGAGGCGACCAGAACTGTACACAGTACTCCAAATGTGGCCTTACCAAAGTTTTGTACAGCTGCATCATCACCTCACGGCTCTTAAATTCCATCCCTCTGTTAATGAACGCGAGCACACCATAGGCCTTCTTCACAGCTCTATCCACTTGAGTGGCAACTTTCAAAGATGTATGAACATAGACCCCAAGATCTCTCTGCTCCTCCACATTGCCAAGAACTCTACTGTTAACCCTGTATTCCGCATTCATATTTGTCCTTCCAAAATGGACAACCTCACACTTTTCAGGTTTAAACTCCATCTGCAACTTCTCAGCCCAGCTCTGCATCCTATCTATGTCTCTTTGCAGCCGACAACAGCCCTCCTTACTATCCACAACTCCACCAATCTTCGTATCGTCTGCAAATTTACTGACCCACCCTTCAACTCCCTCATCCAAGTCATTAATGAAAATCACAAACAGCAGAGGACCCAGAACTGATCCCTGCGGTACGCCACTGGCAACTGGGATCCAGACTGAATATTTGCCATCCACCACCACTCTCTGACTTCTATCGGTTAGCCAGTTCGTTATCCAACTGGCCAAATTTCCCACTATCCCATGCCTCCTTACTTTCTGCAGAAGCCTACCATGGGGAACCTTATCAAATGCCTTACTAAAATCCATGTACACTACTTCCACTGCTTTACCTTCATCCACATGCTTGGTCACCTCCTCAAAGAATTCAATAAGACTTGTAAGGCAAGACCTACCCCTCACAAATCCGTGCTGACTATCCCTAATCAAGCAGTGTCTTTCCAGATGCTCAGAAATCCTATCCTTCAGTACCCTTTCCATGACTTTGCCTACCACCGAAGTAAGACTAACTGGCCTGTAATTCCCAGGGTTATCCCTAGTCCCTTTTTTGAACAGGGGCACGACATTCGCCACTCTCCAATCCCCTGGTACCACCCCTGTTGACGGTGAGGACGAAAAGATCATTGCCAACGGCTCTGCAATTTCATCTCTTGCTTCCCATAGAATCCTTGGATATATCCCGTCAGGCCCGGGGGACTTGTCTATCCTCAAGTTTTTCAAAATGCCCAACACATCTTCCTTCCTAACAAGTATTTCCTCGAACTTACCAGTCTGTTTCACACTGTCCTCTCCAACAATATCGCCCCTCTCATTTGTAAATACAGAAGAAAAGTACTCGTTCAAGACCTCTCCTATCTCTTCAGACTCAATACACAATCTCCCGCTACTGTCCTTGATCGGACCTACCCTCGCACTAGTCATTCTCTTATTTCTCACATATGTGTAAAAGGCCTTGGGGTTTTCCTTGATCCTACCCGCCAAAGATTGTTCATGCCCTCTCTTAGCTCTCCTAATCCCTTTCTTCAGTTCCCTCCTGGCTATCTTGTATCCCTCCAATGCCCTGTCTGAACCTTGTTTCCTCAGCCTTACATAAGTCTCCTTTTTCCTCTTAACAAGACATTCAACCTCTCTTGTCAACCATGGTTCCTTCACGCGACCATCTCTTCCCTGCCTGACAGGGACATACATATCAAGGACATGTAGTACCTGTTCCTTGAACAAGTTCCACATTTCACTTGTGTCCTTCCCTGACAGCCTATGTTCCCAACTTATGCACTTCAATTCTTGTCTGACAACATCGTATTTACCCTTCCCCCAATTGTAAACCTTGCCCTGCTGCACGCACCTATCCCTCTCCATTACTAAAGTGAAAGTCACAGAATTGTGGTCACTATCTCCAAAATGCTCCCCCACTAACAAATCTATCATTTGCCCTAGTGCATTACCAAGTACTAAATCCAATATTGCCCCTCCTCTGGTCGGACAATCTACATACTGTGTTAGAAAAGCTTCCTGGACACACTGCACAAACACCACCCCATCCAAACTATTTGATCTAAATAGTTTCCACTCAATATTTGGGAAGTTAAAGTCACCCATGACTACTACCCTGTGTCTTCTGCACCTTTCCAAAATCTGTTTCCCAATCTGTTCCTCCACATCTCTGCTACTATTGGGGGGCCTATAGAAAACTCCTAACAAGATGACTGCTCCTTTCCTATTTCTGACTTCAACCCATACTACCTCATTGGGGTGATACTCCTCGGCCGCTGTTATACTATCTCTAATTAACAACCCCCCACCTCTTTTAGCACCCTCCCTAATCTTATTGAAACATCTATAACCAGGGACCTCCAACAACCATTCCTGCCCCTCTTCTATCCAAGTTTCCGTGATGGCCACCACATCGTAGTCCCAAGTACCGATCCATGCCTTAAGTTCACCCACCTTATCCCTGATGCTTCTTGCGTTGAAGTATACACACTTTAACCCATCTCCATGCCTGCAAGTACTCTCCTTTGTCAGTGTTCCCTTCCCCACTGCCTCATTACATGCTTTGGCCTCCTGAATATCGGCCACCTTAGTTGCTGGACTACAAATCCGGTTCCCATTCCCCTGCCAAATTAGTTTAAACCCTCCCGAAGAGTACTAGAAAACCTCCCTCCCAGGATATTGGTGCCCCTCTGGTTCAGATGCAACCCGTCCTGCTTGTACAGGTCCCACCTTCCCCAGAATGCGCTCCAATTATCCCAATAGCTGAAGCCCTCCCTCCTACACCATTCCTGCAGCCACGTATTCAACTGCACTCTCTCCCTATTCCTAGCCTCGCTATCACGTGGCACCGGCAACAAACCAGAGATGACAACTCTGTCTGTCCTGGCTTTTAACTTCCAGCCTAACTCCCTAAACTTGTTTATTACCTCCACACCCCTTTTCCTACCTTTGTCGTTGGTATCAATGTGCACCACGACTTCTGGCTGCTCCCCCTCCCCCTTAAGGATCTTGAAGATCCTTAATGACCCTCCCAAGCTGTTAAAAATGACAAACATAACCAAACTCCTATCTAGTGGCAAAGTCATGGAAAGGGTACTGAAGGATAGGATTTCTGAGCATCTGGAAAGACAGCTGAGATCTACAAGGTTGGAGATCAATGACTGTTAAGAGAGTCATTGAAAGTCATTGAACTATTTCATTCCGTGTGGGAGCAAAGAACTATTCCGCAAGAATACAAAAATGCCCTCTTAGTCCACCTGTACAAGCAGAAAGGAACTCACTCCTCTCCATCACCATCAAAATCATTGCCAGAATCTTCTTGAACTGCGGAGTGCAACATCTCAATGAGGATCTGCTGCCAGTGTGGTTTCAGAAAAGATCAAGGAGCCACTGATATGGTGGCTAGACAACTCCAGGAAAAATGCCAAGTGTAGAACATGGATCTCTGCTCAATGTTTGTTCACCATTCCTCGTCACTAATCAAATTAACAGGGCTGTGTGCAAGTGTCAATCCTTCTCACCATGTTTTACTCCAGCATGCTGTCAATGCCTTCAATGCTGGTGATCCTGACATCAAAATCCGACATTGCATGGATACGAATCTGCTCAATCTGATTCAACTGGAAGCAAAACCAAAGTCTCCAAGGACATACATAGCATAGTCTTGTCTTTTATTTTAGATAAGGTATATTACTATTTGAATGGTTATTTTTACTATTGGTGACATTATTACTATTGGTAAAATGTATTACTATTGGAAGGGTTTATTACTCTTGGTACTATTTGCTGTCATTAATAAAGTTTATTGGTATTGAAAAGATTTCTCGGTACTATTTGCTGTTATTAGTAAAGTTTATTGGTATTGAAAAGATTCTTGGTACTATTTGCTGTTATTAATAAAGTTTATTGGCATTGAAAAGATTTATTAGTAGTAGATGAAAGGTTTATTAATAGTAAGGTTTATTAGCATTGGTAAGGTTTATTCATAATAGGTTTATTATGAGCAGCAGTAACGATTATAGCAGAGCAAGGTTTATTGCAGTTTCAAGGTTTACTAACGAGTAGATAGAGGAATAGCAGGGCTGCTCCTGCCTCTAAACTGCATATTCTGCGCTATAGGGAATTCCAGGATGTTTCCTGTGCCCTGAATGACCATTAGAGCAGGAAGTGTGAACATTTGCATCAGCTTGAGCTCTGCATTTCGCAACTTGAGCAGCTGCTGGCATCATTACGATGCATTTAGGTTTACAGCTTTGTGGGTGGTACATTTATAGATGTGCTCACCCCGCAGCTTAAGGGTATGCAGGGAGCGAGTGAATAGGTGACTCTCAGACAAAAAGAAAACAGGCAGGTAGGGCAGATGTGCCCTGAGTGTACCCCATTCTCCAACCAATGTTCAGTTCTGAAGACTGATGAGACAACGGTTCATCTAGGGATTTAAGCCAGATCCAAGTCTATGGCACCAAGGACAACTTAGCTGTACAACAGGATACAAAGAAGACTGGAAGTACAATAACGATCGGCGATCCCATAGTCAGGGAATAGACCGTCACATCTGGTGCTGCATACGTGAGTCCAAGGTGGTGCCTCCTCAGAGCCAAACTCAATGATGTTAATGAATGGGTGCAGAGCACCCTATGGGGGAAGGGTGAACAGCTAGCAGCCATGGTCCACATGGGTACAAATGGCATAAGCAGAAAGAGGGATGTGGCCCTCTGTGTGAATTAAAGGATTTTGGTAGGAAATTAGGAAACTGGACTGCAAAAGTAGTCATTTGCGGCACATTGGCACAGTGGTTAACACTTTGCCTCACAACGACAGCGACCCAGGTTCGATTCCGACCTTGGGTGACTGTCTGTGTGGAGTTTGCACATTCTCCCCATGTCCGTGTGGGTTTCCTCCAGATGCTCCAGTTTCCTTGCACAGTCCAAATATATGCAGGTTAGGTGGATTGGCCATGTTAAATTGCCTCTGAGTGTCCAAAGGTTAGGCGGGGCTACAGGGATAGGTCAGGTGAGTGGGCCTGGGTAAGGTGGTCCTTCAGAGGGTCGGTGCAGACTCGATGGGCTGAATGGCCTCCTTCTGCTCAGTAGGGATTGTGTGATTCGATGATACTCCCAGTACCACAAGCAAGTGCGTATAGAAATTGGATCCAATAAATAAATGGTTGGAAATGTGGTGAAGGAGGGAGGGCTTTCACTGCTTGTGACATTGGAACCACCGCTTTTTAAAAATAAATTTAGAGTACCTCTTTTTTTCCAATTAAGGGACAATTTAGCGTGGCCAATTCACCTACATAACACATCTTTTTGGGTTGAGGGGGTGAGACCCACGCAGACATGGGAGAATGTGCTAACTCCACATGGACAGTGACCCGGGGCCTGGATCGAACCCGGGTCCTCGGCGCCGTAAGGCAGCAGTGCTAACCACTGCGCCACAGAGCTGCCACTGCCATTAGAACCACCTCTGAAGGAGGTGGGATCTGGACAGGCGTAACACGTAAATAGAGCAAATTGAGTTCCTTTAGTTTCTTCACTCAGAAGGGTTTAAACTGACTTGGCAAGTTGGGAACTACGGGGTAATATCAGAGAGGGATACTAAGGTGCACAGAATACTAAGGGAGGCAGATCTCACCAGTGTAGCAAATAGTAAGTTCTTCAGTGGGGTCAGAGTAAAGGGAGAAAGTAATAAAGTCCAAATCAGCATTACTGTTCATGCATCTGAATGCATGGAGTGTGGTTAATAGGATTGGTGAGTTACAGGCACAGGTTGCCATGTGGAAACATGTGCTGTAATGATAACAGAGCTCATAATGGCTCAAAGAACGGCAAGACTGGGTGTTACACATTCCTGGACTCAAGGTTTTCAGGAAAGATAGGAAAGAAAGAAATGTGCTTCCGTTTATGATTAAGCAGAGCATTGCTGGAGAGAGAGATTGGTGGAATTTTGTAGCAACATCAGACATCACGCCTGCCACCTGGAGAGCTAGTGAGGGTCTGTGCTGTTTCTTTTCGGGACGAACCTCTGAACCACAAGCAATCAGGCAATGGCAAGCCTCCCACTGGAATCAAGACCCCAGGAATGAAAGTCCCTGCGGATGCCAATCAGAGGCTGGCAGCCCCTCTCCACAGCAGCACCACAGGGGAGGCCATGGCAACTGCTCGGAAGACAGGTACCAGAGTTGCAGGATCACAGAACAGCCCAGGCCACAGTTAAGTAATGTCCAGCGTGGGTGGTTGTGGGTCATCGGAAGATGGATGTGAGGGATTGGCAGCAATGGCAGGGATTACCTATCAGTAGCCCCCCTACATCCTGGTCTGATCTGGAGTCTTTTGATCAACGTCACATGTCGGCACGCTTGCCCTCCACTGGGTTGCTACCAGAAGCAGTGGCACAAGGCCCTGAAATGGACATTTAATCATACTTGATGAGGTGGGAGGCTGGTCATGGGCCTTCCCCCCCGAACATATTTCTGGCAGAGGTGGGACGTTGATGGGTTTCCTGTAAGCCATCATCCTGCCTAATTGAATGCCCTTCCCACCTCCAAACTCACCATCTGCAAGAGCACAAGATTTTCCCCATTTTCCAAATGGGCCAAGGACGGACTATGAAAACCCCTTATACCCTCCATGCCAGCCTATGCCCCCAACCATACCCATAGCATCTCATATCCTCCAAGTCCAACTACATCCCTGAAAGCAAGGGGGCTTTGTTAAACTTGTGTAAAACATTGGTTCAGCCTCAGCTGTAGTGCGGCATCCATTTCTGGGCACTGTACTTTAGGAAAGATGTGACGGTATTAGAGAAGGTTCCGAGAATGGTTCCAGGGTTGCGGAACTTCAGTTACGAAAGATAAATTGGAGAAGCTGTGACTGTTTTCCTTGTAGAAGAAGAGATTGAGATGAGGTTTGAGAGAGGGATTCAAAATCATGAGAGGTCTGGACGGAGTCAATTGGGAAAAACTGTTCCCATCTTTGGAAGGATCAAGAATGGCAGGGCTCAAATTGAAGGTAATTGGCAAAAGAAGCAACAAGGAAAAACTTTTTCACACATTGTGTGGTTGGGGTCTGGAATACACTGCCAGAAAGTGTGGTGGAGGCAAGCTCAATCATGGCATTCAAAAGGACATTTGATAGTTATCTGAAAAGGAAGAAGGTGCAGGCTGATGGGGAGAGGGCAGTGTAATGGCACATTGGGAGATTCTCATTCAGAGCGTCTGTGCAGGCTGAATCGCCTCCTTCTGGATTGTGGCAATTCTGTGACAGTGATGTCTTCTTTGTCAATGTACTGCGGCTGCTGGTTCAGAGCTGGACATGCAGCTCAGCATTGGCTTGTTCTCCAATGTATGTGACAGCGAAGATCAGTACAAAGAAAACTGAAGTCATGTACCAGGCTGCTCCAGTAAATCCCATCTTGAGCTTAAGGATTCAGTCTATGACCTGAACCCATCATGAGTGGATATGTTCAATTATCTCGGCAGCGCACTCTCTCTATTAGCGAGAGACAGCACGGTTTTGTGAAGGGGAGGTCATGTCTCGCTAACTTGATAGACTTTTTCGAGGAGGTCACAAAGATGATTGATGCAGGTAGGGGAGTGGATGTTCATAGAATTTACAGTGCAGAAGGAGGCCATTCGGCCCATCGAGTCTGCACCGGCTCTTTGAAAGAGCACCCTACCCAAGCCCACACTCTATCCCCATAACCCAGTAACCCGACCCAACACTAAGGGCAATTTTGGACACTAAGGGCAATTTAGCATGACCAATCCACCTAACCTGCACATCTTTGGACTGTGGGAGGAAACCGGAGCACCCGGAGGAAACCCACACACACACGGGGAGACGTGCAGACTCCGCAGAGACAGTGACCCAAGCCGGGAATCGAACCTGGGACCCTGGAGCTGTGAAGCAGTTGTGCTAACCACCATGCTACCGTGCTGCCCAACGTGCTGTTGTCTGTATGGACTTCAGTAAGGTTTTTGACAAGGTCCCTCATGGCAGTCTGGTACAAAAGGTGAAGTCACATGGGATCAGAGGCGAGCTGGCAAGATGGATACAGAACTGGCTAGGTCATAGAAGGCAGAGAGTAGCAATGGAAGGGTGCTTTTCTGATTGGAGGGCTGTGACTAGTGGTGTTCTGCAGGGATCAGTGCTGGGACCTTTGCTGTTCGTAGTATATATAAATTATTTGGAGGAAAATGTAACTGGTCTGATTAGTAAGTTTGCGGACGACACAAAGGTTGATGGAATTGCGGATAGCTATGAGGACTGTCGGAGGATACAGCAGAATTTAGATTGTTTGGAGACTTGGGCGGCGAGATGGCAGATGGAGTTTAATCCGGACAAATGTGAGGTAATGCATTTTGGAATACAGGTAGGGATTATACAGTGAATGGTAGAACCCTCAAGAGTATTGACAGTCAGAGAGATCTTGGTGTACAGGTCCACAGGTCACTGAAAGGGGCAATACAGGTGGAGAAGGTAGTCAAGAAGGCATACGGCATGCTTGTCTTCCTCGGCCGGGGCATTGAGTATAAGAATTGGCAAGTCATGTTGCAGCTGTATAAAACCTTAGTTAGGCCACACTTGGAGTATAGTGTACAATTCTGGTCGCCACACTACCAGAAGGATGTGGAGGCTTTAGAGAGGGTGCAAAAGAGATTTACCAAGATGTTGCCTGATATGGGGGGCATTAGCTATGAGGAGAGGTTGAATAAACTCGGTTTGTTCTCACTGGAATGACAGAGGTTGATGGGCATCCTGATAGAGGTCTACAAAATTATGAGGGGCATAGACAGAGTGGATAGTCAGCGGCTTTTCCCCAGGGTAGAGGGGTCAATTACTAGGGGGCATAGGTTTAAGGTGCGAAGGGCAAGGTTTTGAGGCGATGTACGAGTTTTTTACACAAAGGGTAGTGGGTGCCTGGAACTCACTGCCGGAGGAGGTGGTGGAAGCAGGGACGATAGTGACGTTTAAGGGGCATCTTGACAAATACATGAATAGGATGTGAATAGAGGATACGGACCCCGGAAGTGCAGAGGATTTTAGTTTGGATGGGCAGCATGGTCGGCGCAGGCTTGGAGGGCCGAAGGGCCTGTTCCTGTGCTGTACTTTTCTTTGTTCTTGTTCTAGCCGTTTATATTGGCAACAAGACACATGCAGAAATTGCCAAAGCAAGTGTAGCCTGCGGCAGACTTTGAACGTCAGTCTGGGAATGAGGAGGAGGAGTAAGTCTGCCTGCCAAACTCTCTGGCCACGTCCACCCGGTGATCGGAGAATCCCGGCCGAGGTCAGTGGGCTTCTCCACTGTCCGCGTCTCGCCCGTGGCATTCTTGGGTTAGCCGGGGCTGAAGAATACAGCCCTTGGACTCAGTCCAGTATCATATCAAGAAATGCAACCATTTTTACTTGAACTGATTTCAGATGCTTTGAAGATCAGATAGCAGGAGAAAATGCCAGGCACAGAGGTGCTCAACTGAGCTGGCATGCCAAGCATCCACACCATATTGGGCCAGTTACACCTGAGTTGGGCTGATCATGTAGCTAGAATACCTGACACTCGCTCACCAAAGTGAATCCTCCATGGACAACTCGAGTCTGGGGCATGATGCCATGGTGGTCAAGGAAACTTCCCAATCAAATATTGCCATGGCAAATTCAGTTGGAGTCAGAGAGAGGAAAGCTCCTTCTGCACTTCCCATCAAAGTAACCTAATATGAGGTTGCATGGGAGTCATTAGTCAGTACCACAAGGACACTCTGAAAGCTTAATTCAGAAGTTCTTATATTGAGTTCATGTTCTGGGAGAAACTCGCCCAGGATCACTTCACTTAGTGCAACCAAATAATAAAATGGTGTGGCCTCCTTTGAAAACCAGTTCATATCAGAGAGAGAGCGACCATGTATGATGAGGAAACCCCAAGCTAGCAATTCGTCCAAAATGCATCTGTCTGTAGTATCCTGTCCAATTTGCACATTTTGGGTTCATATTGACCTTGGCAGTCACCTGCGTAGCCACCAGAACCCTACCAAACACCCGAGATGATAAACATGATTATATTTGTCTTGAAGTACAAACGAGCAAGCAAAGCATATTCTGCTTTATTCTGTACAGATGCTGCCAGACCTGCATTTATCCCTGGTATAACAGTATGTCAGAATCTGAGAATTCATAAGTTCATAAAGATATAGGAGCAGAATTAGGCCATTTGGCCCATTGAGTCTGCTCCACCATTCAATCATGGCTGATCTCATCCTGGCCTTAACTCCACTGTCCTGCCCGTTCTCCATAACCCTTCAACCCATTACTAATTAAAAATCTGTCGAACTCCTCCCTACAATTACTCACTGTCCCAGCGTCCACCGCACTCTGGGGTACCTTTCGGGAGAAGTAGTTTCTCCTCAACTCTGTTTAAATTTGCTCCCTCTTATCCTAAGACTATGACTTCTTATTCTAGAAAGCCCACAAGAGGAAGAATCCGCTCTAAGTCTACTTTATCCATACCTTTTATCATCTTGTGTACCCCTCAATTTGATCTCCCGTCATTCTTCTAAATTCTAGAGAGTAATAATAATAATAATCTTTATTATTATTACAAGTAGGCTTACATTAACACTGCAATGAAGTTACTGTGAAAAGCCCCCAGTCGCCACACTCTCGCGCCTGTTCGGATACACTGAGGGAGAATTCAGAATGTCCAATTCACCTAACAAGCACATTTCAGGACTTGTGGAGGAAACTAGAGCACTTGGAGGAAACCCACAAGACACGGGGAGAACGTGCAGACTCTGCACAGACAGTGACCCAAGTGGGAATCAATCCTGGGACCCTGGCGCTGTGAAGCAACAGTGCTAACCACTGTGTGACCGAGTATAGGCCTAAACCGTTCAATCTTTCTTCACATGACAAACCTCTCATCTCTGGAATCTGAACCTCCTCTGAACTGCCTTTTAAAAAATAAATTTAGAGTCCCCAGTTCTTTTTTTTTTCCAATTAAGGGACAAATTTAGCAAGGCCAATTCACCTATCCTGCACATGTTTTTAGATTGTGGGGGTGAGACCCAAACACATACACGGGGAGAATGTGCAAACTCCACAAGGACAGTGACCTGGGTGCCAAGGTAGTACAGTGGGTGGCACAGTAGCACAGTGGTTAGCACTGTCACTTCTCAGCTCCAGGGTCCTAGGTTCGATTCCCGGCTTGCGTCACTGTCTGTGTGGAGTCTGCACGTTCTCCCTGTGTCTGTGTGGATTTGCTCCGGGTGCTCCAGTTCCTCCCACAGTCCAAAGATGTGCTGGTTAGGTGGATTGGCCATGCTAAATTGCCCTTCATGTTCAAAACGTTTCGGTGGGGTTACTGGGTTATGGGGATAGGGTGGAGGTGTGGGCTTAGTGCTCTTTCCAAGGGCCGGTGCAGGCTCGATAGGCCGAATGGCCGCCTTCTGCACTGTAAACTCTATGATTCCTCTGAACTGCCTTTAATACCACAACATCTTTCCTCAAAGAAGGGGATCAAAACTGTGCACAATACTCCATGTGTGGTCTCGCCAATGCTTTGTACAGTTGCAGCAACACTTCCTTACCTTTACATTCTATTCCTTTACCTATAATGCCAACACTTCCTTTGCTCTCTTCATTATCTGCTGTACCTACATGCTAGTTTTGTGTGACTCATGAACGAGGACCCCCAGGTCCCTCTACAACTGAGCACCCCCGAAGTCTCTCACCATTTAGATAATGAGTTGCCTTCCCATTTTTCCGACCTCTTATCCATATTAAACTCCATCTGCCACATTTTGGCCCACTCCCCAAACACAGAATAAAGGGATTAAGGGGTATGGTGTTCGGGCCGGAAAGTGGAGCTGAGTCCACAAAAGGTCAGCCATGATCTCATTAAATGGTGGAGCAGGCTCGAGGGGCCAGATGGCCTACTCCTGCTCCTAGTTCTTATGTTCTTATATCTATTTGTAACGTTCTTATTTCCTCATTGCAACTTACAGTCCTAGCTATTTTTGTGTTGTCTGTAAATTTGGCTATTGAACCTTCTATACCTGCATCCAAGTCATTTGTACAGATTGTAAATAGCTGGGGCGCAAGGACCGAACCCCTGTGGCACTCCACTGGTTAGATCGTGCCATCCAGAAAAGACCCATTTATCCCAACTCTCTGTCTTCTAGCCATGATGATAAATTACCCCTAATCCCATGTGATATCTATTCCAGGAGATATCCTGAACCCGAGCACCCGAACACAACCTTCGGGATTCTCGATCCTGGTCACAGAGAACAGTGTCAATGCCCCTTAAGTTATACTTTCCCCGTCTACATTTTTTCCCTGCCCCCACTTGAACGGATCACTGTACCATGGTGCTGTGCTCAGTTTGCTCATCCTCCCTGCAGTTCCCGTTCTGTCCACACAGCAAGAATCTCGAACCTGTTGGACAGGGACAAGGGCTGAGGTTCCTGTAACGCTACCTCCTGGATCCCATTACCTGCCTCACTCACCTCCTGTCCCTGCCCGCTGGCCAAATTGAAATGAGCTTTTCTAAGGGGTGTGACTGCCTTCTGGAACACAGCGCGGGATCTCTCAGCGCGGGATCTCTCAGCCCGGGGCCGGGCCGGAGAATCCCCGCCACCAACGGGAATCGGGCCACGCCGCCCCGACGCCGACACGTGATTCTCCGCTCTGCAGAGAATCGGCACCATTGGCGGCGTCGGCGTTGGTGCGGCGCCGGTTGGGGGCCGCTCTACACGGCCGGGCCGCCGATTGTCGGCCCGGGATGGGCCGAACGGCCATTGTAAAAAGAGCCGAGTCCCGCCGGCGCGACGTCCACACCTGCTCTCAGTTTGCGGAGACTCCGCGTGGAAGGGTCCGGGGCGGCCTGTGGGGGGGGGGGGGGGGCGCCCTCCGATGTGGCCTGGCTTGCGATCGGTGCCCACTGATCAGCGGGCCGGCCTCTCTGGCTGGCAGCCTCCTTTCTTCCGCGCCACCCCCTGTAGCCCTGCGCCATGTTGAGTCAGGGCCAGCACATTGAAGGAAGTCACTGCGCATGTGCGCGTTGGCGCCGGTGCCACTGCGCAAGCGCGGATCCCGTGGCTCCCATTTGATGCCGGGATCAGCAGCTGGAGCAGCGTGAACCACTCCAGTGCTGTGCTGGGCCCCTGGAGGGGCCAGAATTGCTGATCCTGAGGCCGTGTTGATGCCGCCGAGAAACACGACGGTGTCAACACTTAGCCTCAGGATCACAGAATCCCGCCCACAGTGTCCAGGTACCTCTCCCCCTCCCTGATGTCTCACAGTGTCTGGAGTTCAGAATCCAATGACAGAATCGCAACAAAAAATCTATCAGTTTTACCTTATAGCCCTGTTAGTTACGCATGCATTAACACGCTTCCGAATTATGAGGATTGATCAGAACTGCTTGAACACTTGTGGTTTTTCTGTTCCCAATTGGATTCTAATTCAAATTTTGGGTTCTCCCGGAGTGGTTAGGCCACTTCTACATAGAACATGGAACATAGAACGATACAGCGCAGTACAGGCCCTTCGGCCCACGATGTTGCACCGAAACAAAAGCCATCTAACCTACACTATGCCATTATCATCCATATGTTTATCCAATAAACTTTTAAATGCCCTCAATGTTGGCGAGTTCACTACTGTAGCAGGTAGGGCATTCCACGGCCTCACTACTCTTTGCGTAAAGAACCTACCTCTGACCTCTGTCCTATATCTATTACCCCTCAGTTTAAAGTTATGTCCCCTCGTGCCAGCCATTTCCATCCGCGGGAGAAGGCTCTCACTGTCCACCCTATCTAACCCCCTGATCAATTTGTATGCCTCTATTAAGTCTCCTCTTAACCTTCTTCTCTCCAACGAAAACAACCTCAAGTCCATCAGCCTTTCCTCATAAGATTTTCCCTCCATACCAGGCAACATCCTGGTAAATCTCCTCTGCACCCGCTCCAAAGCCTCCACGTCCTTCCTATAATGCGGTGACCAGAACTGTACGCAATACTCCAAATGCGGCCGTACCAGAGTTCTGTACAGCTGCAACATGACCTCCTGACTCCGGAACTCAATCCCTCTACCAATAAAGGCCAACACTCCATAGGCCTTCTTCACAACCCTATCAACCTGGGTGGCAACTTTCAGGGATCTATGTACATGGACACCTAGATCCCTCTGCTCATCCACACTTCCAAGAACTTTACCATTAGCCAAATATTCCACATTCCTGTTATTCCTTCCAAAGTGAATCACCTCACACTTCTCTACATTAAATTCCATTTGCCACCTCTCAGCCCAGCTCTGCAGCTTATCTATATCCCTCTGTAACCTGCTACATCCTTCCACACTATCGACAACACCACCGACTTTAGTATCGTCTGCAAATTTACTCACCCACCCTTCTGCGCCTTCCTCTAGGTCATTGGTAAAAATGACAAACAGCAACGGTCCCAGAACAGATCCTTGTGGTACTCCACTTGTAACTGAACTCCATTCTGAACATTTCCCATCAACCACCACCCTCTGTTTTCTTTCAGCTAGCCAATTTCTGATCCGCATCTCTAAATCACCCTCAATCCCCAGCCTCCGTATTTTCTGCAATAGCCTACCGTGGGGAACCTTATCAAACGCTTTGCTGAAATCCATATACACCACATAAACTGCTCTACCCTCGTCTAGCTGTTCAGTCACCTTCTCAAAGAACTCAATAAGGTTTGTGAGGCATGACCTACCCTTCACAAAGCCATGCTGACTATCACTGATCATATTATTCCTATCTAGATGATTATAAATCTTGTCTCTTATAATCCCCTCCAAGACTTTACCCACTACAGACGTGAGGCTCACCGGTCTATAGTTGCCGGGGTTGTCTCTGCTCCCCTTTTTGAACAAAGGGACCACATTTGCTATCCTCCAGTCCTCTGGCACTATTCCTGTAGCCAATGATGACATAAAAATCAAAGCCAAAGGTCCAGCAATCTCTTCCCTGGCCTCCCAGAGAATCCTAGGATAAATCCCATCAGGACCCGGGGACTATAGAAAGCTTTTGGGTTTTCCTTGATCCTACCTGCCAAATACTTCTCATGTCCCCTCCTTGCTCGTCTTAGCTCTCTCTTTAGATCCTTCCTCGCTACCTTGTAACTATCCATCGCCCCAACTGAAACTTCACACCTCACCTTCACATAGGCCTCCTTCTTCCTCTTAACAAGAGATTCCACTTCTTTGGTAAACCACGGTTCCCTCGCGCGTTCCCTTGCTCGACGCCTTCCTCCCTGCCTGACCGGTAATACTTATCAAGGCCCAACACTTGCAGCCTACTTCTCCACCTTATCCCCCCCCCCAAGTCACATCTAATGGCATCATAATTGCCCTTCCCCCAGCTTTAACTCTTGCCCTGCGGTGTATACTCATCCCTTTCCATCATTAACGTAAATGTCACCGAATTGTGGTCACTGTCCCCAAAGTGCTCTCCTACTTCCAAATCCAACACCTGGCCTGGTTCATTACCCAAAACCAAATCCAACGCGGCTTCGCCTCTTGTTGGCCTGTCAACATATTGTGTCAGGAAACCCTCCTGCACACACTGTACAAAAAACGACCCATCTAATGTACTCAAACTATATCTTTTCCAGTCAATATTTGGAAAGTTAAAGTCTCCCATAATACCTACCCTGTTACTTTCGCTCTTATCTAGGATCATCCTCGCCATCCTTTCCTCTACATCCCTAGAACTATTTGGAGGCCTATAGAAGACTCCCAACAGTGTGACCTCTCCTTTCATGTTTCTAACCTCAGCCCATACTACCTCGGAAGATGAGTCCCCATCTAGCATCCTCTCCGCCACCATAATACTGCTCTTGACTAGCAGCGCCACACCTCCCCCTCTTTTGCCTCCTTCTCTGAGCTTACTAAAACACCTAAACCCCGGAACCTGCAACATCCATTCCTGTCCCTGCTCTATCCATGTCTCCGAAATGGCCACAACATCGAAGTCCCAGGTACCACCCCATGCTGCCAGCTCCCCTACCTTATTTTGTATACTCCTGGCATTGAAGTAGACACACTTCAAACCACCTACCTGAACACTGGCCCCCTCCTGCGACGTCAAATCTGTGCTCCTGACCTCTATACTCTCATTCTCCCTTACCCTAAAACTACAATCCAGGTTCCCATGCCCCTGCTGCATTAGTTTAAACCCCCCCAAAGAGCACTAACAAATCTCCCCCCCAGGATATTTGTGCCCCTCAATGAACACACGACGAGTAGTGAACGGAACTGAGGATTTAACAAACTAAACGGAAAGCCTCCTGGCCTCTGATCCCGAACTGGATTAGAGGCAGAGATCAGCCACCTTTATATCGGGCCCAACGGGGGCGGAGCCATCGTGCAATGGATTACCACATTATATATAATACAGTGGCCATTTACCACGATAACATATTATACATGACATTGGTTTACCACATTCACCCCCTGTAAAAAAAAAAGAGTCCAGCGGGGGTGAAGTGGACTTATAGATCAAATCTATCGGGGGCCTTGACCTTCCGCCATGATCGCCTCAGTCCCGGCTGTGGTGTGGGCACCGGTGTCGAGACCTGTGCGTCCGGGAGCGTGGTGTCCTCTTCTTCATCCAGTTGTTGAGTCGTTGGAGGGGGGGGGGGGGGGGGGGGGGGCGGGGTATGGGCGGGGGTGATGGTGATGGTCGCCGGTGCGCCTCTGCATGCCAGTTCGTGAAGGAGGTGGGGGGAGACGGTGTAGGGTCGGGGGTGGTGGTGATGGTCGCTGGGAAACCTGCAGGTGCCAAATCTCAGAGGGAGACTGTGTCCTGTCGGCCGTCCTGGTGTGCCACGTAGGCATATTGTGGATTGGCATGGAGGAGCAGGACCTTCTCGACGAGGGGGATCTGATTTATGACTCCTCGCATGCTTCCAGAGGAGGTCGGGCCCTGGGACTGTCAGCCAGGACGGGAACGAGACCCCGGAGGTGGACTTCCTGGGGAAGGCAAACATATGTTCGTGAGGGGTCTCGTTGGTGGTAGTGCACAGGAGCGACCGGATGCAGTGGAGCGCATTGGAAAGGACCTCCTGCCAGCGGGAGATTGGGAGACTTCAAGACCGTAGGGGCAGGAGGACGGTCTTCCAGACGGCCACGTTCTCCCTCTCTACCTGTCCGTTGCCCCGGGGGTTAGAACATAAGAACTAGGAACAGGAGTAGGCCATCTGGCCCCTCGAGCCTGCTCTGCCAATTAATGGGATCATGGCTGATCTTTGTGGACTCAGCTCCACTCTCCGGCACGTACACCATATCCCAGAATCCCTTTATTCTTTAGAAAGGCATCTATCTTTTTCTTAAAAACGTTTAAAGAAGGAGCCTCAACTGCTTCACTGGGCAAGGAATTCCAGAGATTCACAACCCTTTGGGTGAAGAAGTTCCTCCTACACTCAGTCCTAAATCTACCTCCCCTTATTTTGAGGCTATGCCCCCTAGTTCTGCTTTCCCCGACCAGTGGAAACAACCTGCCCGCATCTATCCTATCTATTCCCTTCATAATTTTATATGTCTCAATAAGATCCCCCCGCATCCTTCTAAACTCCAATGAGTACAGTCCCAGTCTACTCAACCTCTCGTCATAATCTAATCCCCTCAATTCTGGGATCAACCTAGTGAATCTCCTCTGCACTCCCTCCAGTGCCAATATGTCCTTTCTCAGGTAAGGAGACCAAAACTGAGCACAATACTCCAGATGCGGCCTCACCAACACCCTATACAATTGCAGCATAACCTCACTAGTCTTGAACTCCATCCCTCTAGCAATGAAAGACAAAACTCGATTAGCCTTCTTAATCACCTGCACACCAACTTTCTGCGACTCGTGCACCAGCACACCCAGGTCCCTCTGCACAGCAGCATGTTTTAACATCTTACCGTTTAAATAATAATCCATTCTGCTGTTATTCCTCCCAAAATGGATAGCCTCACACTTGGCTACATTGAATTCCATCTGCCAGACCCTAGCCCATTCACCTAACCTATCCAAATCCTTCTGCAGACTTCCGGTATCCTCTGCCCTTTTTGCTTTACCACTCATCTTAGTGTCGTCTGCAAACTTTGACACATTGCACTTGGTCCCCAACTCCAAATCGTCTATGTAAATTGTGAACAACTGCGGGCCCAACATTGATCCTTGAGGGACCCCACTAGTTACAGGTTGCCAACCAGAGAAACACCCATTTATCCCCACTCTCTGCTTTCTGTTAGTTAACCAATCCTCTACCCTCAATGCCGTGCATCTTTAGTTTATGCAGCAACCTTTTGTGTGGCACCTTGTCAAAAGCTTTCTGGAAATCCAGATATACCACATCCATTGGCTCCCCGTTATCTACTGCACTGGTAACGTCCTCAAAAAATTCTACCAAATTAGTCAGACACGACCTACCCTTTGTGAACCCATGCTGCGTCTGCCCAATGGGACAATTTCCCTCCAGGTGCCCCGCTATTTCCTCCTTAATGATAGATTCCAGCATTTTCCCTACAACCGAAGTTAAGCTTACCGGCCTATAATTACCCACTTTTTGCCGACCTTTTTTAAACAGTGGTGTCACGTTTGCTACTTTCCAATCCTTTGGGACCACCCCAGAGTCTAGTGAATTTTGATAAATTATCACTAGTGCGTTTACAATTTCCCTAGCCATCTCTTTTAACACTCTGGGATGCATCCCATCAGGGCAAGGAGACTTGTCTACCTTTAGACCCATTAGCTTGCCCAATACTGCCTCCTTAGTGATTACAATCATCTCAAGGTCCTCACCTATCATATCCTTATTTCCATCAGTCACTGGCATGTTATTTGTGTCCTCCACTGTGAAGACTGACCCAAAAAACCTGTTCAGCTCCTCAGCCATTTCCCCGTCTCCTATTATTAAATCTCCCTTCTCATCTTCCAAAGGACCAATATTTACCTTAGCCACTCTTTTTTGTCTTATATATTTGTAGAAGCTTTTACTGTCTGCTTTTATGTTCTGAGCCAGTTTACTTTCATAGTCTACCTTACTCTTCTTTATGGCTTTTTTAGTAGCTTTCTGTTGTCCCCTAAAGACTTCCCAGTCCTCTAGTCTCCCACTAATATTTGCCACTTTGTATGTTTTTTCCTTCAATTTGATACTCTTCCTCACCTCCTTAGATATCCACGGTCGATTTTTCCCCTTTCTACTGTCTTTCTTTTTTGTCGGTATGAACCTTTTCTGAACATTGTCAAAGATCGCTCGGAAAGTTTTCCACTGTTCTTGAACTGCTTCACCATGAAGTCTTTGCTCCCAGTCTACCTTAGCTAGTTCTTCTCTCATCCCATTGTAATCGCCTTTGTTTAAGCACAAAACACTAGTGTTTGATTTTACCTTGTCATCCTCCAACTGTATTTTAAATTCCACCATATTGTGGTCGCTCCTTCCAAGAGGATCCCGAACTATGAGATCATTAATCAATCCTGCCTCATTACACAGGACCAGATCTAGGACCGCTTGTTCCCTTGTAGGTTCCATTACATACCGTTCCAGGAAATTATTGTAGCTGGTCATCCTGCTGGAGGTGATGCCTTTGCCGAGCAGGAACTGACGCAACTCATCGCTCATGAAGGAGGAACCCCGATTGCTATGGATGTAGGTGGGGAACCCGAATAAGGTGAAAAGACTGTGCAGGGCCTTGATGACGGTTGCAGAGGTCATGTCAGGGCATGGGATGGCAAAGGGGAATCTTGAGTATTCCTCAACAATGTTGAGTAAGTGGACGAGAGGGGCCCTTTGAGGTCGATGCTGAGGCGCTCAAAGGAGCGAGAGGCCTTTACCAGGAGCGCTCTGTCTGGCCGATAGAAGTACGGTTTGCACTCCGCGCAGACCTGGCAGTCCCTGGTCACAGTCCTGACCTCCTCGATGGAGTAAGGCAGGTTGCGAGCCTTGATAAAGCGAAAAAAACAGGTGAACACCGGGTGACAGGTCATTGTGGAGGGCCCGAAGCCGGTCTACTTGTGCGCTGGCACATGTACCGCGGGATAGGGCAACTGGGGGCTCATTGAGCTTCCCGGATCGATACAAGATATTGTAGGTGTAGGTGGAGAGCTCGATCCTCCACCTCAGAATCTTGTCGTTCTTGATCTTGCCCCGCTGTGTATTGTTAAACATGAAGGCAACCGACCGTTGATCAGTGAGGAGAGTGACTCGTCTACCAGCCTCCAATGTCGCACAGCTTCTACAATGGCTTGGGCTTCTTTTTCGACGGAGGAGTATCGAATTTCGGAGGCCTGGGGGTACTGGAGAAGAAAGCCACAGGCCTACTCGCCTGGTTGAGGGTAGCGGCCAGAGCAATGTCCGACGCATCGCTCTCCACCTGGAATGGAATCGACTCGTGCACAGCGTGCATTGCGGCTTTGGCAATATCTGCCTTGATGCGGTTGAAGGCCAGGCGGGCCTCATCCGTCAGGGGAAAAATGGTGGATTTAATAAGTGGACGGGCCTTGTCCTCATAATTGGGGACCCACTGGGCATAATAAGAGAAGAACCCCAAGCATCTCTTCAGGGCCTTGGGGCAGTGGGGGCCGGGGGAGTTCCAGGAGGGCGCGCATGCAGTCGGGGTCGGGCCCTAGGACTCCGTTTTCCACAACGTAGCCAAGGATGGCTAGGCGGGTTGTGCAGAATATGCATTTTTCCTTATTGTAGTGAGGTTCAGGAGTTTAGCAGTGTGGAGGAAGTGCCGGAGGTTTTTGTCATGGTCCTGCTGGTCATGGCCGCAGATGGTGACATTATCTAAGTACGGGAACGTGGCCCGCAGCCCGTACTGGTCAACCCTTCGATCCATTTCTCGTTAGAAGACCGACACCCCATTGGTGACGCCGAAGGGGACCCTGAGGAAGTGGTAGAGGCGGCCATCTGCCTCGAAGGCAGTGTATTGGTGGTCCTCCAGGCGGATAGGGAGCTGGTGGTACGCGGACTTCAAGCCAACTGTGGAGAAGACTCGATACTGCGCAATCTGGTTGACCATGTCAGATATGCGGGGGAGGGGATATGCATCGAGCTGCATGTACCGGTTGATGGTCTGACTGTAGTCGATGACCACACGGTGCTTCTTCCCAGTCTGGACGACCACCACTTGGGCCCTCCAGGGGCTGGTACTAGCCTCAATGATCCCCTCTTGTAGAAGTCGCTGGACCTCCGACCTGATAAAGGCCCTGTCCCGGGCACTGTATCGTCTGCTCCGAATAGCGACGGGCTTACAGTCTGGGGTGAGGTTAGCGAAGAGCGAGGGTGGAGCGACCTTAAGGGTCGCGAGGCTACAGACGGTGAGGTCCACCGAACTTTAAAGTAAGGCTTTGGAGGTGGCACTGGAAGTCAAGCCCCAGTAATAGGGCAGCGCAGAGATGGGGAAGGACGTGGAGTTTGAAGTTAGCGTACTCTAAACCTTGTACAGTAAGGGTCGCGACACAGTACCCCTGGATTTCTACTGCATGGGATCCAGAAGCCAAGGAGATTTTCTGGGACGCGGGTAAAATTGGGAGGGAGCAGTGCCTTACTGTTTCTGGGTGCATGAAGCTGTCTGTGCTCCCGAAGTCGAAAAGGCAGGCCGTCTCGTGCCCGTTGATCTGGACGGTCATCGTAGATTTTATGAGGTCATGAGGCCGGGACTGGTCAAGCGTGATGGAGGCGAGCTTCAAAAGGTGATGGGTAGGCCGGTCGGAGGTAACGGCGGCCAGCGTACTATCGGGTGAGCAGGGCTCCCAGAAGGCTGCGGAGTGGTCCCAAGATGGCGGCCCCCATGGGTCGTGCGTGGCGGGTGGAGTACAAGATGGCGTTAAAGATGGCTGCCCCCATGGGTCGCACGTGGCGGCTGAAATCAAAGATGGCGGCGAAGATCCCGAACTGGATCAGAGGCGGAGTCCAGCCACCTTTATATCGGGCCCGAGGGGGGCGGAGCCATCGGGAAGTGGTTTACCATATTACATATAATACAGTGGCCATTTACCACAATCCACATATGATACTTTACAGTGCTTTACCACAGTGGGGAAGTGTGCATAGGTAAGGTGCTCTTTCAGAGGGTTAGTGCAGACCCGATGGACCAAATAGTCTCCTTTTGCACTGGGATTCTGAGGATATATTGTTACTAAAAGTAAAATCAAACAGTGCATCGACACGGTGGCACGGGTTGAGAAATTGCACAAAGTTTTAGTTATGGTCACCAATGAGATTTTCAGAACTCTTTTATGTTCTTTGTGCTAAGTAACCTAAAACTTCCAACCTGTTTTTGTTTTGAAAACCCAATTCGACATTGTAAACAAATGAAACTAGAATTTCCATTGAGTTGTGTTAGAATGACCATCTTTCTAATCCGTCTCCTTAATATCGAGAGTTAAACTGAGATTATTCTCTTCCATTTCAAAAGGAGGTATTTGTGTTTCGGCACGAGTTGGCCATGCTGAGGATATCTACCTTGATGGGCATAGTGATGTTTGGAGGGATGTTCGGTCTCTTTTATGGTCAGCTGGTAAACGTTCTAACAGTAAGTCAGACTCCTGTTGTCTTTTTGTTTAAAATATTTTTTTATTCTCCTTTATCACATTTTCTTCAAAATTAACACCCACCAACAAACAGTAAACGGTAACGAATACAATGTCAATGCCCTCATTAACAACAACGATACCATCCTCCCACCAACCCCCAAACAACAGCCCGCATGACAACATAAACATCAAATAAAAAAAACAAAAAGGAATCCGGAATCGCCCATGGCCACCATTAATATATATAGCCCCCCCCGCTGATAATTAAGGCCATCCAATCCCCGGAAGTGTACATTGAATGACGCCCATGAATTGCAGAACCCCCCCACCCCCCTCCCAGACTCCTCCCCTCCACTTCCTCTCGAAAACACCTCACCCAGTATCGGTCCCCTCCCCCAACTTTTCACCCCAGCTAGCCTCATCGAAACCTGTTCTACCAGGCTCTGATGGCCACAGCCCCTCCCCCACCTCACTCCCATTCACATGCCGGCTTAAACTAGCCAGTCTGGAGTCCCCTGCCCGGTCTCCTTTCCCCCTGCCTGGTCCCAGGGGAACAAAGAAATCCCCTTTAACACACAAACCCTAAAGAACCATCATTACAAAGGAAAGTCCCAACTCTTACCTTGTCCAAGTAGACAACGTCGACTCATTTAGCACACATACCAACATGCAGTGAAAAAATGAAGCTCCATACACTCCTACAAAACCCTACCCTCAGTACAAGACCAGTCCTCAGTCCCATTTCTCAATTCTGCCACAGCCCTTCTGCCTTCGCAAACTGCTCCGCTGCTTCCACCGTCTCAAAACAATAGTCTTTGGATTTGTAGGTCATCCTCAACTTAGCTGGGTACATAAGAACATAAGAACTAGGAGCAGGAGCAGGCCACCTGGCCCCTCAAGCCTGCTCCACCATTCAATAAGATCATGGCTGATCTTTTGTGGATTCAGCTCCACTTTCCGGCCCGAACACCATAACCCTTAATCCCTTTGTTCTTCAAAAAACTATCTATCTTTATCTTAAAAACATTGAATGAAGGAGCCTCAACTGCTTCACTGGGCAAGGAATTCCATAGATTCACAACCCTTTGGGTGAAGAAGTTCCTCCTAAACTCAGTCCTAAATCTACATCCCCTTATTTTGAGGCTATGCCCCCTAGTTCTGCTTTCACCCGCCAGTGGAAACAACCTGCCCGCATCTCTCCTATCTATTCCCTTCATAATGTTATATGTTTCTATAAGATGTCCGCTCATCCTTCTAAATTCCAATGAGTACAGTCCCAGTCTACTCAAACTCTCCTCGTAATCGAACCCCTTCAGCTCTGGGATTATCCTAGTAAATCTCCTCTGCACACCCTCCAGTGCCAGTACGTCCTTTCTCAGGTAAGGAGACCAAAACTGAACACAATATTCCAGGTGTGGCCTCACTAACACCTTATACAATTGCAGCATAACCTCCCTAGTCTTAAACTCCATCCCTCTAGCAATGAAGGACAAAATTCCATTTGCCTTCTTAATCACCTGTTGCACCTGTGAACCAACTTTTTGCGACTCATGCACTAGCACACCCAGGTCTCTTGCACAGCAGCATGTTTTAATATCTTATCATTTAAATAACAATCCCGTTTGTTGTTATTCCTACCAAAATGGATAACCTCACATTTGTCAATATTGTGTTCCATCTGCCAGACCCTAGCCCATTCACTTAACCTATCCAAATCCCTCTGCAGACTTCCAGTATCCTCTACACTTTTTGATTTCCCACTCATCTTAGTGTCATCTGCAAACTTGGACACATTGCCCTTGGTCCCCAACTCCAAATCATCGATGTAAATTGTGAACAATTGTGGGCCGAACATTGATCCCTGAGGGACACCACAAGCTACTGATCGCCAACCAGAGAAACACCCATTAATCCCCACTCTTTGCTTTCTATTAATTAACCAATGCTCTATCTATGCTAATACTTTACCCTTAATGCCTTGCATCTTTATCTTATGCAGCAACCTTTTGTGTGGCACCTTGTCAAAGGCTTTCTGGAAATCCAGATATAACACATCCATTGGCTCCCCGTTATCTACCGCACTGGTAATGTCCTCAAAAAATTCCACTAAATTAGTTAGGCACGATCTGCCCTTTATGAACCCATGCTGCGTCTGCCCAATGGGACAATTTCCATCCAGATGCCTCGCTATTTCTTCCTTGATGATAGATTCCAGCATCTTCCCTACTACCGAAGTTAAGCTAACTGGCCTATAATTACCCGCTTTCTGCCTACCTCCTTTTTTAAACAGTGGTGTCACGTTTGCTGATTTCCAATCCGCCTGGACCACCCCAGAGTCTAGTGAATTTTGGTAAATTATCACTAGTGCATTTGCAATTTCCCTAGCCATCTCTTTTAGTGCTCTGGGATGCATTCCATCAGGGCCAGGAGACTTGTCTACCTTTAGCCCCATTAGCTTGCCCATCGCTACCTCCTTAGTGATAACAATCATCTCAAGGTCTCTCCTGTCATAGCCTCATTTCTATCAGTCACTGGCATGTTATTTGTGTCTTCCAACTGTGAATACTGACCCAAAAAACCTGTTCAGTTCCTCAGCCATTTCCTCATCTCCCATTATTAAATCTCCCTTCTCATCCTCTAAAGGACCAATATTTACCTTAGCCACTCTTTTTTTGTTTTATATCCTTTGTAGAAAACCTTTACTATCTGTTTTTTATATTCTGAGCAAGTTTACTCTCATAATCTATCTTACTCTTCTTTATAGCTTTTTTAGTAGGTTCTGTTGCCCCCCTAAAGATTTCCTAGTCCTTTAGTCTCCCACTAATCTTTGCCACTTTGTCTGCTTTTCTTCAATTTGATACTCTCCACCTTATTTCCTTAGAACAGGCCCTTCGGCCCTCCAAGCCCGTGCCGACCATGCTGCCCGACTAAACTACAATCTTCTACACTTCCTGGGTCCGTATCCCTCTATTCCCATCATATTCATGTATTTGTCAAGATGCCCCTTAAATGTCACTATCGTCACCTGCTTCCACCAACCTCCTCTCGGTAGCGAGTTCCAGGCACACACTACCCTCTGCGTAAAAAACTTGCCTCGTATATCTACTCTAAACCTTGCCCCTCTCACCTAAACCTATGCCCCCTAGTAATTGATCCCTCTACCCCGGGGAAAAGCCTCTGACTATCCACTCTGTCTATGCCCCTCTCATAATTTTGTAGACCTCTATCAGGTCGCCCCACAACCTCCTTCGTTCCAGTGAGAACAAACCGAGTTTATTCAACTGCTCCTCATAGCTACATACCAGGCAACATTCTGGTAAATCTCTTCTGCACCCTCTCTAAAGCCTCCACATCCTTCTGGTAGTGTAGCGACCAGAATTGAACACTATACTCCAAGTGTGGCCTAACTAAGGTTCTATACAGCTGCAACATGACTTGCCAATTCTTCTTCTCAATGCCCCGGCCAATGAAGGCAAGCATACCATATGCCTTCTTGACTACCTTCTCCACCTGTGTTGCCCCTTTCAGTGACCTGTGGACCTGTACTCCTAGATCTCTTTGACTTTCAATACTCTTGAGGGTTCTACCATTCACTATATATTCCCTACCTGCATTAGACCTTCCAAAATGCATTACCTCACATTTGTCCGGATTAAACTCCATCTGCCATCTCTCCGCCCATGTCTCCAAATAATCTAAATCCTGCTGTATCCTCTGACAGTCCTCATCGCTATCCGCAATTCCACCAACCTTTGTGTCGTCTGCAAACTTACTAATCAGATCAGTTACATTTTCCTCCAAATCATTTATATATACTACAAACAGCAAAGGTCCCAGCACTGATCAACTTATGTTGGCTTCTATACCTCTGTTTTGAATCTTAACACCTCGATCAGTAACCTCTCCTAAGTTATATTTCCTCTTATCCTTTCTCCTAATTTTCCTTGTCGTTGAACCCATATCTCCATGTAACAACCTGTCGCGTTGCTTACCATTTATGTTTTTACTTCCCGTTTTATTCCTTTTAGTATTACTGGGCCTATTCACTGAGCTCCCCTCAGTCACTGTACCTTGTACTGTCGCCCTTTTTGATTTTTGACTCTGGCTTCTCTGCCTTACACTTTCCCCCTTACTCCTTTTGTTTCTGTCCCTGTTTTACTACCTTCCAACTTCCTGCATCGGTTCCCATCCCGTTTAAACCCTCCCCAACAGCTCTA